>NC_090197.1:36505555-36568055 GCF_033026475.1 Channa argus
ATACAGGGTGTCATATTGTTTCTATTTAATCCAAATAGTTAAAAATATTCTACAGTAGGTTTAGAAGCTTAAAAAATGTAAAAGTTAGATAAATCAAGCTTGTAAGCTTATACTAAAATAAATATGTATAAATTATTTATAGGAATGGAAGAATAACTGAGAGAATGTGACTGACATGCTGGTACACTAGTTTCAGTTAAATCCAGGTGTGTCGCAGAATTAATGTTTATTAGTGACCACTGAAGTTACATTTAAAAACTAATGCGGCACCTTTTTGTTTGTAGCTTTTTTATTTTTTTATATTTAGTTGGTCTGAAGATTCAATAAGATGACAATATGATGTTCAGTAAGCCTTACACAAATTGATTGTATCTCCCTAAAGACTACAAATCATAAAGAGCATCCCAGAAATTGAATATATCCTCCTTGTTATCAGTAGACTCAGCAAGCGGAGATGCGTTTGGGAGCCGTAGGTCAATTGTGTTGCTAGAAGCAGGTTAATTTGCTCAAATACAGAATCATAAAACCGATCCATAAAAGTGGAGCACCTTTGTTTTGGCTGATACAAAATCTTTTATGTTGATACTTGGTATTCAATTCAGGTATGTCTACATATAGTCATATTTCTACATCAGCAAATATTTCAGAAAATACACTGCTGAGATTTGAGACAATTCTAGCAGCACCATGCAGTAAAAACAGTTTCAAGACAAATTAAGGCCACTTTGATTGATAAAGGTTTTCTGCTTGTAGCTATGTTAAACTACATTTTACTCAAATGTAATAATTAATCAAATCTTCACAAATGGCAAACAAACATCAGGACAACCAGCATCCAATTCATTTGCATTGGCTAATAGCTGCATTCTTGACTAAGTTGCCTTTTGCAACTTTCTCCCACTCGTTCCCTTTCTTTCAGATTTTACTGAAACATTCAGATACAATAAACAGTTCTATTGAACTTTGCTTGCGTGTTGAATTCCTTCATCCTGGGCATCATGAACCTTTCAGGAGCTGTAATATAATTGCACTTCACTCGGCAGAAAAACCTGTAATTCATTACTCAAGAAAATAAAACCAGGAGTCCTATTTCAGCAGCTTGAGTGAAGCTAGAGTGCTGTGACCCATTTCTGTTCTCTGGAACTGTAAATGGGCTGAAATGAATACCTGTTTTTCTACATCCCTTAAAGCTCTTTTTCTTCAACTCTTTTTAAAGTGCAGATTTACATACTGTCTGGTTTGCGGTTGCTATTTTAGAAATGTTTCTTTGGGGGGGCACCACTGAATGATCCTGCACGCGTATACACACACACACACACACGCACACGCATGCATGCACACCACCCAGCCCTTAACCACTCCCCCCAAGAGCTTTCAGTGTTTATCTTTGGAGAACCTCGGTTTTTGGTTTGTTGTCCTCTCTCCTCATTCGACATTCAGCACAATCTGCCTTTTCTCCACTTGCCTTGATTGGAGCGAAAGCATTTTTTATACGGGTACCTTCTGGATCCAGTCCTGGCTATTGCAAGAATATTCTCCAGTTGAACAAAAGAGAGAGAGGGAGGGAGGGTGGGGTGTAAAAGAGGAAAAGGAAATCACATTTTGTTCAGTTAGTCCAAAGGGAGGCATTCCATAAAAGACCCTAAATGTGTTACGTTACTGTCCTTAGAGCTGTTTAGTTTGATGCATGAGCAACATCTGACTGGCCACATCAGATAACTCAAAGGTTGAGTAATCTAATACAGTAATTGATAAAAAATATTTGTCATCACTAAAATTCAACACAGATTCTTCATGTCTTTTAAACAAAGAATGTCCATGTGCTAATGAATGAATTTTGTAATAACATTGATTTCCCAACAGTGTAATGTAATGTTTATAGTGCAGTTTTTGGCCAGTCAAGTGAGAACGACTCCCTATGCTCCGTTGGGGATCTCAGTTGGTAGATACCAGGCACCAGGAATGTACAGCATTGCGTAATCACTTGGCAACATCCACACTCGGGAGATGGAAGAGATGATAACCCAAACATGTTAGCGACAACAGCTTGATGCTGCATGTCACATTTCCTGAACTCCATGGTACTAATGCAAAGATGTCTGTGTAAATAAACTTTCTGTGAGGTCATAATGGAGTTCACGTTCATGGACAAAGTGCAAAAGCAGTTCAGGTCACAAAGTGTCACTACAACTTTAAGTATATTTCTAATTATTTTTTGAAAGTCTCGTCTGTGTGACTTCGTGGACAATGAGTCTAATTTCTCTGGCAGGCTTTAATCTTTATCTGCCGGAAAGCGACATCTGGCAGCTAATGTCTTTATTTGATAGAACTGTTGCCTGGCAACCCTGCAGGAGTTTTCAGTACAGAGGGCGACTTCTGCACATCACAGAAATTTGTGAACAGGTGTTCGGTGTTTTGGGCAGTGTTGGTAAAAGTACAAACACTCTAGTAAAACTGCAAGTATTTGCCTAAATCATACTACACTACAAGTAGTGGTATCACTTCCACTACCACTAAAATGTACTTAAAACATCCTGGGATTTCCTTGTGCATATGTAGGCAATTTAAATTCAGCTGGGGTGCGGTGAACAATCCCCCTTCAAAAAAACTATAGAGAGATTACAGAATATAAATATACTAAATGGCTAAAGTGACCAACAGCATCAAAAATATGGAATATAAACTTTTTAAAGGATGCCTTCACTGATTTTGGACAGATGACATAAGCCAGAGGAGTTTTTCATCATTAGGACTTCAGATGATGTGAGCTCTGGTTGACGATCATTACAAAGTCCATGGTATGAGAAGCGAGATAACCTAATCTGAACTGAAAGTTCCTCCAAGTGATATCATCTGGAGGAGTTTTTTTAACTAGAAGCAGAGTAATAATATTATAAGTCAGAGGAAAGCTTAAAAAGTGTAATTTACTTTTACTTTAAAGTCATAGAAAGCAAGTTGAAAATTGGTGAAGTTGCCCTTTAAAGCACTACTCAACCCCAACTTAACACATCTGATTATTTTGTGTATAATTATTGAATATAATAAGTAAGGAAGCATTGAAATATCATTTGAAAGGAACCTAGGTCTCATTCTAATGGATCTAAAGGATTTAACGCTTTACTCAGAGTTCAAAGTATTACATATGTTTTTCACAGACTACTTTTCCTTCAGAGCATAGAAAGAGTAAAGTTAAACTTAAGACACAATTAAGATAATAAATTATCTCGTATAATACATAGATGGCATAACAGTTTTATCCCACATATGGGATTTGTAGTAGGAGGCATATTTGTCTCTCAGCTATGAATAACCTCCCCAGTTTTCTTTTAACACTGATAAAGAAGTCAGTGTTGAAAGCTCAGGATTCTTCTTTGGCAGAGGTATTAACAATCACAAAGACTCTTCTGGTGTAACTTCCCTAATTCTTACTGGTGATGTGATGCCACAGTTGTCTTGGAGAAGCAGTTAAATAGTTTCCCAGGCACTGCAGTCTTTTGTTTGGATTCCAACTTGTATAAAGTAAGCCAAATCAGTTCACAAGGATACAAAAGGTTTGGCTTTTGTCTATTTTCATTTAGATCTCAGCCCTACTACTGGCAACTTTTTGTCAGCTGCAAGGTGATGCATCAGGCTTTGAAGTAAGGCATTTGGACTTGATTAATGAGAACAGCCTCCATGGCTGAAAAAACATGAGTGAATGCTATTGATTAGACTGAGTGCAGGGATTCCTTTTACATTTGCAACATTTTCTCTGTCTCACTCCCCACCTGGTTCTTAATGTAAACAAACTATTACCACATTAATTTTGACAGATTTTATCTAGAGGCTTTTAAATTGAAATATCTCTTGAAGATTAACTTTAAACATCAGACATGTGAATGAAATTTCTTCAGTGATTTGAATCTAGGTTAGTCGTGGCTGAAGACTTTCCTACGTTTCAGACATAGGGATGTGTGTATTTAATTAGCTTACTGTGTGTGTTTGTTGCTGTGTGTGTGTGTGTGTGTGTGTGTGTGTGTGTGTGTGTGTTTTTCATGTTTTGCTTCAGCTCCCTCCCATCAGCTCTGTGTTGAATCAGCTGAGAGCTGCTGTGCTCACCAAAGGGAGGGACGTTGGAAAGTTGGTGTGAAAACATGACATCTGCATGCTCGCCTGCTCTTCATAACGTATGGGAAATGTAGTTCTTTTGTACGAGTTGTTGTTCTCCCCGTTCCAAAATCTGGCTTTAATATTAATCCATCTCACTTTAGTTAAAGCATGCGAGTAGACAGTGGGCTGAGATGCCAGACTTTCCCTAGGTCAGAGTTGTCATAAAATCCCACAGGAAATGGTAGTAAAATGATTATGTAGACTTTTCTGTGAATGTCCCAAGTTTCACCTCATGTCTTTGTGGGATTATAGCCAGTACACAGGTTTTTGTCTAAAGTACTGTAGCTCTGCAGTTTAGGGAATAATGAGAATATTGCGGGGGCTGTCTTTTCTTTTCATAATCTGAAAAGCTCCTCTCTTCATAGAGATTCTTTTACCTGAAAGATTATGCTCGATAAGTCCGGCCCAGTACGAACACTGGGGAAACCAGCTGTATAAAGTCGCCCTTCATTATTAGGTTATTGAATGAGCGACACAGCATGTTTAGAAAATGGACACTGGCTTACATCTTAGCTATGAGCTTTTGCCCTCTTGTCATTGGAAAAATCATTGGATTTGTCAGCTCTAATTAAGTTTTCCTCAAAGTGGTGCTCACTCTCAACTTTTGCATTAAACCTGCCTAATAAAAGGCTGAAACTGGCAAGTAGTGAAAATATTCATGTCCAAAACGTCTCTTGATTTGATTTATTACCTCCTGTGACTGTATTGTTTGCTTGATTTTTGCGTGAGGATTAGAGCCAAAATTCAGTGCCGTTTACATTCCTTCAGTGTCAACACGGTGGAATCTCCCTGAAAGTCAGCCTCTCCACAAAATAATGGATACCAGACCATATTTCATCTGCCAGTGTTGAGTCCCATGTACCCTTTTTACTGCAACTTCTCTGTCTGTTCATTACATGCAGTGACAGTGGTTAGATACATTAAATAATCATAAGGGGAAAATGAGAGGGTGTGGATTTGAGTAACCGTAGCCATAATGTTTAATTTGTCAAGATAACACATGGTCAAGTTAACCGTTTTTAAATTGCTGTCACATTGTTTGCTCGGTACTTTTAAAAACACCAGAGGACAGAAATGATTGCACCACGTGATCTGTGCTCAGGGCTTGTGTGTCATTGTTCAGCTTTGATGCCTTTTACAGTCTGCTTTGTTGGAAGGGACGAGCCCTGCATTGTCCTTGTAAAACCTTTCTTAAAAATAAAACATGAGACCCTTCTGACACTAGAGAAATAAATCAAAAGTCTGTTTGATATTACTCAGAGCTATGAAATGCTGATGAATATATTTTAAACAAAGGATGTGTTTATCAGCTGATCTGGCGTAAAGAAGGCCTATAATTTTAAATTGTTTTTTTGGTTGGCAGTCAAAACAATACGTTTCATGGTAAAAAAAAAATAAATAAATAATGGGGCATGAGCTTTTGTATTTTTGTGGTGAAATGCCTGTCAATTGTTTGGGAAAATCAGGAAAGACAAATGTAAAAAGAAATTGCTTTGGACGACTTCTTCCATTATATCTTATATTTTTGGCACATCAAAACTAAAAGCAAACTTGAACATTGTGAAGGGCAGAATTTGAATTTGTTGATTGTCATATTCAAATTTGGAGGTTTCCTGTATTGAGAAGGTTGCCAGCAGCTTGGCTGCAACTGAATGGTCAGTAGTGATTACCAGTTGTTGTATATTTTTTAGTCAGTGGACTGAGACATCCAAAACCATCATTTCTCTTTTTGCATTATGTCTTAATACAGCGCTGAAGTAATAATAGGCCTGACATGTTGTTTAGTTTTCACTTCATTATTAAGTCACTTTGTGTTCATGTTGGCAGTTTTGTGTTTGGCAGGGGTTTTAGATTCTCTAACAAATGAGTGACTAACTTTTCAGTCCTGCCTCTATAATTTTATAGGTTTTTAAAAAGCAGTAAAATCAAAGAAGGTGAGCCATAGATGGTGTATTTATTTATTTTTATGTCATGTTTTTCTCCTTCCTTGTCAACTTGGCAACTACATTACCAACAACTTAGCTCTTAACTAAGGCTGTGCCATATCGTTCACAACATGTTATAATAAATGCTCCCATGAAATTATCATATTGCGTTATTGATGTGGCTGCGTGGTAATGGAAGGAAGAGTTGGTTCCAAAAAAGAGCTTACACCATCATTTGGAAATGGTTCAGTGCTACATATCAGAATCAAACATTCAAGATTTGCAAATTGTCAGAAAACTGAATGAGTAAAAGGTAGAAATATGAATCGAACATGTTCTACCATCTTAAGCACAAATGCTAGAATATGCAGAAAGCCAGAAGCTGTGAGAGATGATCATGGCGCAAATATCAACAAAAGTAATTAATGTGAATGTTACCTACTTTCAGTAATTGGTTTAGTACTTGATGATGATTGGGCTGTCACTGGTGTGTGCTAAAGGCTCTATTCTCATATTGTCTGTTACTGAATATTGGTGCAGCAAAAACATTTTAAAACTATTGTGATATATATACAGTAGATGAAAGTCTATATTGCCCATGTTCGCTCCTGAGTTCAGTCGAACCTTTGAGTGTGTTGCCATAGAACTTTGTTGAACTGAACTGTGTCAGCAGGTTGTTGAATTACTTTACTTTTTTGTTTGTTTGTTTTGGTAGTTGCAATGACCTTATTCATTCTTGACATTCTTCTCTGGCTGTGGAGAATGACCTCAGGTTTAAGGTCATCTTCAGTACAATGACCTACGTGTCCGGGTTTTTTCCCAACCAGGGAAAATACATCCACATCATAACCCTCTATATAGAGGTCCAGCTTGGCTCCTGTAATGAGGAGTCTACACTGAGAGGCTCCCTGCTGTTGCTGCTCTGTCTTCTCCCATGGCCGGTTTACACAGCACACAAGTGCCAACAGGATGTATTGCCCTCAGCATACGGCTCATGTTTTCACCCATGTTCTGTATCTGATTGTTTGTAGGTTCCTGCACTCATGATCCAAAATTTAAGTTGACTGTTATCATAGATCTTTAATTGTTACCAAACAATATCTACCCATCCATCCATCCATCTGTCCATCTATCCAATCATTTCTGTGCGTTCATTTGTTTTATATCTTATGAACATTATCGAATTAACTCAATCTCTTGAACTAGTATCAATAATTATAATTCATAATAATAATTAGGAATAAGCTGCATATTCTGGCCAGCATTCAGACAGTCATACTGCAAAGGCATTTTTCCTGTGAGATTAATTTATAATCTTTGTTGCGTAACCAGTAAGTTTAAAAATCAATGCCAATTCATGCAAAACGTATTAGATTAATCCTTGTTCAAGTGACATGTTTGTGACATATTACATAGCTTAGCATGTAGCCTGTTTTATATCTGGTTTATTCACTGACAGACTTTTTGTTGGACAGGCTTGACTTTCACTAATTTGGGAAGAAAAAACAATAGAGGCCAAAAAAAAATGGAGCAATGACCTGCTCTGATAGACAGTTTTTCAGTAGACAGTTGGAGGAAAAAAAAGATTCTTGGATGATGCTGGCCTCCTTTTGTTTGTCTTTGTTCTTACTGGAAACACTTCCATTAACAGGGACTTTCATAACCATGGGTAATGTCAGGCCACCTAAGCACTGCAGTTCTGTCAGGGCTGTTGTAATACAATAGCTGATGTAAACACTTCACTTTGAAGATAAACCAAATCTATTTGCTTTACGTGTAAATGCATCACAGATTTTTTTGATCATCTGCTAGAGCCGTACTTAGATGTGCCTTCATCATTTATCCTGCCAGTGTCGTAGGAACAAGTTCGACATCAGTGCCCCTACGGCTCAAATTCCCATTTGTAAAAACCATAATTTTATCTGACAGCCAGAAGTTCAATCAATCAGTTATCAAATGTATCCATTAATTTCAATGTAGTGCCAAAGGAAGTTCAGTGTGTGTTTATAGCCAGCTGTATGCTCGTTCTGTTCTCTTCGCCATCATCAGTCTTATCTGTCGTGATTATCCACATTTGGCTGCATGCCGAGTGCATCACTGTCAGCATCAGCCACTTGGTAAAATTACCGTATCTTTAAACAGGCTCTTGAAGCTGCTGAAGAGCCGTCCAACAATTCATTTCCCTGTCTGCGATAGTTTCCATCTGTTAGTGTTAATCTTCCATGGGAGTCACAGCAGTAGGGATTTTCTTTTACAACTGTGTTTCTGAACCAGGTAGTGTGGCTACAACATTGACCTAATTCGAGCCGCCAAAGCTTTGCTTGACAGTTCTTCACTTTTTGGGTGGTAGTTGGTGGTTGGAAAATGTCCTCAATTTGTGTGATTGCTTTATGAAAACAGATTTAATTCTTTCTGAATTTTTCCTGAAATTTCCTTTATTTTTTTAGTGTATTATATGGGCTAGGCAATGGTCAGAACTCAGCTTTTTGTAAATGTGGTGTGGTGGTGAGCTTTGGATGTTCCCAAATTACATCAGAAATTGACTTAGCTGTAAAGCAAAGGCAGTCCGGGTCTCTATGTCTTCATAAACTGTGGCCTGGGCTTGTTTACCTGGCAGCCTACATAAGTACAAACACATGTTAAATGCTTGTGATGTTGGCTTCACTACATTTCCAATAATGTCTGCTCTGGTTGTAAATGAAATGAGTTTAGTGAAGGTTTTCATTTTCTGTTTGTGATTTGAAATGTGTGAAATGTGGAAGTCATAGCGATGGTTTCCACACCCCGGCATCGCATGGTGATGCACTGCAGGTGTTACATATGCTTAAGGGTAGCAGTTTTCTTAAAATATAAATCTTTATATTTAACCTTAAATCCCGAGCAATTAGCTGGCTTTTACTTAAGTTTTCCTAGTACTCATTTATACTTGACTATTGCAATGGTAGTAAGAAAGTATGTTTATATATTTAAAGCTAAGAAATATTTTTGATAATATAATAATGTTTCTATAATTTTCTTAGCACAAGTCATCATTACAAATCAGTTGTTTAGGTTTTGTTTTTTCTAATTCACAATAAAGCTGTAGAATATAGTTTGGCTGTAGGGCTTGAGCCAGCACTATTTTGCTCCATCCAGAAATAAAAACTCATTCATCACTTTTAACATTAAAAATACTTCAACTGCTTATTCTGAAATAAGAGTTGTGCTCTGCAGAGGAGACACAGTGGGACATTTGTTCTCTTAAAATCATAACATTACTTATGTTGGTGCAATGAGGTCAGCAGTAATGACTGATCTGTTTAGCCCACATCCACTCTGCTGCTGCTCCTGACCCACATTTGCACAGACAGCAGCAGATCCACCTTGAGTGCGCTGGCTGAAATGCATCATTTAGCTTTCCCTGTACTCTTAAATGACAGAGGAACATGAGAATTTTCCTTGGAGAGCAGATATGTGATTTGCATCAACAGCGCTGCCACAGTTTGAGAGACTCACTGATGTGTTGGAGCAACTACAGGCCTGACTTGCTTTGGTGGTTCCTCTGTTTCTCTTTAGCGTACTGTATCAGCTGAGGGAGTTTCTTGGCTTTTTCACCTGCTTGGAAAATTACTTTAAAACACTGGGGCTCTTCTAAGAGCTTATTTTGATCTCAAGTCTGTTGAGAAGCTTTCATATAGTTTAGTTCCCAAGGACAAAAGTGACCAGTATGTTAACAGCTGAATTTCTAAAGTATAAAAGTCTTTTTAAGAAATGTGAAACTGATTCCAGTTGACCCAAGTGTGGCATGAAATATTCCATTAACAGCTACTGTAAAATTACCAAATATTTTTACTGTATCCATCAATTTGTTACACAGAAGCTGTATCCAATCTCCCAAGATTATGGAAAATTACTTGGAATGTTATTCCATCCCTACAAAGGAGCAGCATCATGGATGTGCCAGACAATATCCAATGAAATAGAAATCCTCCATAAACACTGCACTTGGTGAAGATACCATAACATTTTGGGAAGGCCTGATAATCTGTGTGTAATTTGGCTAGTTCAAGGTTACATTGTCTATCAAAAAACGGAATGGTTCTGCATGGTTGAAGGATTTATTTTTCTTTTTCTCTGTCTCACTTTAGCTGCCTCTGAAGGGAGAGTCAATGGCGGGGAGGATTTCTTTCAGAAGGTGAGTGTGCAGTCTACACTTGGACAGTGTTTGCTTTGTCTTTGGGTTGTGTTCAAGCCCACTTATCCGAGCTTCCTTCAGGGTAAGGGAGCAGATGTCAGGTGCTCCTACAGTCACTCGTAATTACAAATCTAAACAAATAAAAACAATGGAACAGCACTGACGTTATCACTCCAGGGCTCTGATCCTACGACACAGCTGATACAACACTGTTACCATTTCACTCTTGCATAACATACTGTACTATATTATGCAGTATGTTATCATCTCTATATTAACATCTCTGTAGTAAGGTGAGAGAAAGGTCAACACAGGCCTAATCACACCAGCACTGCTTCATTGACCTTTCTTTGGCACAGATTTCATTAATTTTCTGAAACTTCATTATGCACATTAAAATAATGATTTGCCTCAGTGATCTTAATTATTATGATTCATTTAGTCACACTTTCGACTGGTGCTCATGGATTAGTCAAGTTTGTAACCCAGTTACTAAAGTTTCAGTCATTCTTTTCATAAATTACTGCTTTTTAAGTTCTAACTACAGTGATTAGTAGATGCTGTTCTTTGTCTTTAATAACTAAATAATTCCCAAACATTTATTTGTTACACTACAGGGGTTTTATTTCTACAGCAAGTCATGATTAGGATGGGGAACTATAAACCATTTAATGGCTAATCTTGATAGAAAATTGGAACTTGATCCATCACAATGTTGGTGCCTGGTTGTTTTATGGACGGGGTCAACTTTAATGCTGGCTGTAATCCACGGGTGTCACAAAAGACACTTTCACATTGCACTACAGCTTACTGTGTATCAGGCTGTGTAGCAATAGACCAGTCAGTGCCCATACGGACCCCTGTCCACCACAACAATAAAATACCAGGTGGTATCATTGTTGTGCCTGATCGCACAATGTACTAAAAACTAATCAAATTACAGAAAAATGTCTGATTTATCATTTTGGCAACCTCCTCCAAGAATAGCCACAGTGGGCTGGTTGAGTAATCAACATATTTTTGTTACAAATGTTTATTGCTTTGGTATCGAAAGTCAAACAGTTGGACTGGAGAGAAAAGCACAATAATTAAAGGGCTGTTGTGGTTAAATTAGGTAAGAAGATGCCAGTAGTTTGGAAATACTTTAGCTACCGAAACTCTCGTTTGGCCACAGAGCAGGGAGGGGCGTCTCCAGTAGGCCATACCTGAGACAAAGACACAGAAGCTGAAAACCTGTGATGGTAAAACCACAAACTGAGTTTATTACCTACAGCCTCACCATTCAGTAAAGCAATCGGTGTGCATGCATTGTTCACTCTGTGTTTAGACTCTACCATGAGAATGATTAGCAAAGTGCTTAAGACACACTTCAAAAACCACAAAACATTTCTGTGTGCTGTCACTTCATTAATCGATACATCAAACATTGTTGCTTTTCTAAATGGCAGAACACAGGGTGAAGAGAGGCTCTGTGGGAAATTAGTTTTAGCAGATGGATTTGTTGCAAAAAATGAATCCAAGTGTATGAGCTCCCTTATGTAAACATCACACACTGCACAGATTTTCTCAAGCTCAACAGAAATGAACTTATTTCATGACACAGCATGCTGGAAATCTGTTGAGTGATATGAACAAACTTTGTGATAATCACACAAATGCAAAACTCTTCTTGACGTCCAATCCTAATCCCAACACAGTTGATTGGATTCAAACCTCTGCTGGTCTCATTATAAACAACAACAAACTTCAGTGACTAAAGACAAGACTTATTATATGCAATGAAGAATAAAAACAGTCTTTTCAACAAGGAACATTAACTGTTTGGATTCTTGACTGCTCTGATTTGATTTTGACAGCAGCTGTTATGGAGGTATCTTGTTAAATATGTTTCTCTTTAAGTATCTAGAGGATTTGTTTGTGTTTAACATAATGTTTCCTGAAAATGTTAAACTCACTCTACAGTATGTTAATGGTCTGTAATGAAAAAATGATGGACAGCGGTTTGTTTTAGCATTCCTCGTTTGTCTATTTTCCGTATTTGGTTTTGGAGGTTAGCAAGCTGAGTTAAATGTCAAAGGAGGCAATTTTAACTGTCCCTGAAGCAGGTTTCAAAAACCAAATAATGTAAACCAGGCGCCTTAAGATATCCCTTCATTGGAATTTTAACAAGGACTCTAGATATGCCGTTTGCTCCGTTATATCAAAACCCCGTGTTGGTTTGATGGTGTCTACCTCAGTCCACAAAGCTATTCTGACTGGTGTGTTGGTTTTGCCAGTGGTTACAAAAGTCTCTGGTTTTAATATTGTCACAGCTTGTTCAAAGAAACCGTGGTTACTGAAGGTTGAATTGTCAATTAGAAATTAGTGTGCAGCTGTTTGGGCTGGCAGGCTGGCGAGGAACAGTAAAGGAGGAGTGCTGAAGTCATGTTTTTATTGCAGAATTTCCATTTGTGTAGTTTCCCTCTGATAGCGTGATCACCATACATGCCCAATTAAAGTCAGTAAAATAAACACAGAGTCCGACCATGGAATGGTATTGTTGAAAGAAAATGGATGAGGTGTGTGAAATACCTTGAAGTTGATGAAAAGTGGAAACTCTCAGTTGTTAGACACTGTTTTCCCCCCTTCTCCTGTCCATCACACCCATGTCCCACGCACACTATGAGACTAATACTGTAAACTGAGTACATGCAAAGCCACTCCTCTTCCTCACCTAAGTAAACCATATGCTCAATTTTGATGCACACATTTTCCGTACTGAGCTTTAGGGGATGAGATTTTGTAGTTGCCTCAGCAGTGAAAGTTCAATTGATATTGAAAGCAACTTAAAATGGTCCACCCCTGCACTTTCTCTCCAGGCCTAGGCGCTGTGGTTGATGAAACCCTCTTACTCACTGTCTGCTTGATTTTTTTTTTCAAGTTCACAGGAACATTTTCTAACAGAACAAACAGGCCATTATTTTTTTTTATATAGTCAATGGAAAACTAAAGATGATGGCAGACAGAGTGTCTTTCTTCTCAGTCTTTGTTTTGGTATCTTATCTCTGCCTCATGTTTTCCCTCCTGCTGTTTTTAAAATGTATTTTGTCTTTTCGCTCTATTTAACCACTGCTGTGTTATTATCAGTCTGCTAAAGGTAGGGGATTGTTCTACAAATGGCATGCTTGATCATTTAACACCAATTGTGTATAGGTAAACAGGTTCACACACTGTTGTGCAGTGGAACTGTTTGGACTGGAATCTGTTGCAGCTTCAAATCATGGCACAGACTGAAAAGCTTTTGGGAGAGCTGCGCAGAAGTCGAGCGTTGGGACAGCGAAGAGCCCAGAAGCTCAGATGGTTGAGCTGTTAACTGTGCACAGCAGAAGAGCTTGGAGTGGATCTGAGTTGAGAAATCCCTTTGAACCCCCTCGCCAGTTCATCTTTAATCCCCCTTCCATCCCTCCCTCCCAGGAGTTGTGGTTCTGTAAATAATGCCAGGCATGATATGCAAGTGCCAGTGCAGTCAGATCTCAAGCCAGGCATAATTACTTTCTTTCGGTTTATAGCTTACAGCATTTTGTATTTCATAGTGCTGACAAAGGGCAAATAGGAAAACTTCAAAATGACATGATGAAATATTTGGTTAAGATAAAAAAATGTGATTTTGAAATATCTAGGGCAGTATTGGTGCCATACAAATGAAACACATTTTTTGTGTTTTTATTAAGAAGCTCATATTAGCTCATTAACCTTCCACCCAAGAAGAAGTCCTCTGCTCATATACTATGAGCTGCAAATTAGCACTTGGATTTCCAACATGAACTCTGTTATGACTGTCGAGTCTCGGGAGGAGGCTTTAGTCAGTAATGTCAGCGTCAAGTTCTGCTGTTTCCTTGGTCAGTCTCGCAGCTCTACTCACAACCTCCTTACACCCGTAGCAGCTCTCGGTCTCCCCCTCCTTAACTCAAACCTTCACACACGCATGCTCCAGCTGAAACAACAGCTGCAACATTGCAGTGACGGCCAGGAAACATGCCTCATGCCATGGCGATTGCTGCTGCGCTCTACACACAGAGACATGCACATGCATTCACGTGCGTTTAACACATGTGCCTCCTTCCAGGACATTGCCTTAATGATATCCTGTTTGATTTTACCAACAGCTCTGCATGCACCAGCTGCAAACCTCTAAGAACCAATCATCACGTCAAGGTTGAGGCATGAAACCGATCAAAACTATGGTCTTTTACGTATTTATTCGTTTTAGGGTGTGGGGGCCCAGAAGAAAGCATGGAACAATAAATGTGTAGGTAATTTCATTTGTGAAAATATCTTGACCCATTTGAGAGGCATTTGCTAGCTGCTTCATAAAAATAAACGCCTTCCACCCTTTAAAATGGTGTGTGGTCTGTCAGAAATCAGTCCCATCTGCAGGACCCTGCCAACAACAGCAAGGCTGGACAGGAAACAGGTCTCTCTGAACAAGGGCCTTTTTAGAGACAAAGTTGATGAGGCATGGGCCATAAAACCTCATCATTTTAGGAAAGTATAATTTTAGTTGCTTCTGATTTGATACTATATTATAAACTTTTTTTTACAAAGAAAAGGCATTTTTAATGGAACTCCCAATTAGTCATCTGGCATGTGCTCACACATAGCCACTGTAATATCAGTGACCTTTGAGAGCTCTCTCTCTCTCTCTCTCTCGCTCTCTCTTTCTCGCTCTCTCTCTCTCGCTCTCTCTCTCTCTCTCTCTCTCTCTCTCTCTCTCTCTCTCTCTCTCTCTCTCTCTCTCTCTCTCTCTCTCTCTCTCTCTCTCTAATATTATTATAATATTTAATTTGTGCTTTTAAGATATGATAAGCCATTGTCCCAAGAGACTGATTTTAAGAGCAGAATGTTGGAGGGAAAAGTAAAGGAACTTATCATTGGAAACCAAATGTTCCTTAATGTTTAATAAATCCAACTATTGGTGTGAGCATGAGTCTGGTCTTGACGAAAAAGTTTGCCTTTAGTTACAGAAATATTAGATTTTATTGTCTCCTACATAAACTAGACAACAGCAAGAGTGTGTCATGTTATAGAAATGTTTTTTTTTTTTCTCTGGTTAGTATAAAACCCAGTTACAGAACTCATCAGTGTTTGGGTTCAGGTTTAAATTTCATTGCATATGTAACCATTTTGAGTAAATTGACTGATAATATTATTGCAGCATTTGTGATAATAATGCAGAGATGAGGGATGGGAAGGTTTCCAGTTGGTGGGTATTAATGGGCAGTTTATTGATAACATGGAAGAATTCTATAGAAAAATAGCTTGGTGAGATAATCTGAAAGAGATTTGCCATTATTTCATTGCAAAAGAGGATAATAAAATTGCTTTTGATTCTGTGATTTACTCAGTAGAAACTGGAAGTAAACAGACTTATAAGTAGGACTTATCATGGGAATAACTAAAACAATGTTTTTTTCTCTTTAAATGCTTTTATTGTTTTACTGATTATGCTGCCAGATATTCAAGTCAGACCAAAAGATTAAGAGAACGAAGGAAGAAAGAAACAACACATTGGGAACACTTCTGTTGTGCAAATGTGATTTTGTGCAGATTTTGACTTACAGCAATCTGTTTTATTAACTTTTCTGAGGTATTTACAATCCTCTTTTGCTAAACTTACTGATAATGAAAGAGTTATTATTTTCTGTGCATCAACAGCTGGCATTGATAAATCTAATGTTGTGATGGGGGGGATTATTTTGGTTTTCTATTGGGCACCCCATTCTGTTGCTCATTAAGGCTCTCCATTTTGATGTGATTAAAGGATGTTGAAGAAAATTATTCGGGCCAGTTAACAATAAATCATATATATAGAGTGAAGCCTAAATCGTTCTGTTTTACAGGTGTGTGTGTGTGTGTGTGTGTGTGTGAGATTAGCATTGGATAGGCTTATAGAATTTCTTGAATGATGCCAGCCACGCAACTTCATAAGGAGCATAAGGAGAATTTGATGCACATCACTTTTTTTGATTTGTGCTCAATTTCCCCTACAAACACAGGCTGATGTTATTACCAAATTTTTGGAAGTAAAAATAGCAGGTATAAATTTAAAATGTTTGTAAAAACTTGATAAAGGCTGTTTGCAATATAATATAAGTCAAAAATCGAATTTGGGAACAGTTATGACTCTTAATGCACCCTCTCCGTCCAAAGGAACCATAAGGCCCATTGCTCAATGCACCAGACCACCAAAGAATATGAAGTGGTGGATGCTGCTCATGTAATGGGGTTGAAGCAGTGCTCTGCTCTTTTATCACGTGGCTTTGAGAACCTTGAGAAATTCATATCTTCTCCACCCTGAAAACACAAACCCCTGGAAAGTATTAAAACAAACAAAAGACCGCAGGACCTTTGTGAAAACAAGGATAGGGCACATTGAGGACAAAGCCACAATGAGAGTGAATTTTAGCTTCTCTTTTTTTTTTTTTTTGTTTGAGTGTTTGACAGTCCTCCCACTTCACTCTTTGTTTTTATTTAGTTTTGTTTGTTTGTTTGTTTGTTTTTCCTCATTAATATTAACCATTCCTCATGGCGGGCAGTTCTCAATGGGCTTTTTTGTAGAATTGTATCCAGAAAGCTAGAGAAGGTCAGCTTCATCCTTGTGGCAAAGAGGAACAGGAGGTTGGATAAAAGATTTTTATGATTGTTATGCTGACATATTGACCAGCTCCCTATTCTTTTTGACAGCTGTTTTTTTTTTTTTTTTTTTTCTACATGTTTATGCTTCTGGTTGTGATGACTAGTGTTGTCAAAGGGCTCTCACATAGATTGTTGTCTGCGTTTTTCTTGTGTTCCAATGCAAAGTTTCTTCTTTTTTTTTTCTTTTTTTGCCTTCTTTTGGTAGTGATGGGGTGAAAGGATTTGGGTGTTGAGCAGAAAAGAATTGGTGTCTGGAAATTTAATATACAAGCTTAAATCAGCAGACATGTTTAAACTGGGCTCAGTCACAGCTCCTTTGACTTCTCCATTTTCCATAACCATTGAAGAGATGTTTTTTTTAATTTCTTTTTTTTTTAATATATTTTAATGTTGGGTTCCACTTGTCATCATGTAAGACTTTTATTTGAAACTACTGTCTGCTGATATCTGATTTCATGTGTTCTGAAGTCAATGAAATTACTTCAGAAGCAGCATTGGATAGTTGTCCACATTGCAAACTAAGCCAAGCCACATAAAGACAGTCCAATATAACTCTGTCTACAGTGTAATTGACAATACAGTAAGCTTAACCAATGGTGGTATTAAAATGTGAAATAATTAAGATCAATATCTATAGGCTCATAATTTGCCTGATGACAGTCGGGATTAGCTCCAGCACCCCCGCAACCTTTAACACTGTAAGTGGTTTAGATAATGGATGGATAGTGGAGTGCTAGAGTGTGCTTCTACAAAATCTATATATGAATGATTGTCAAGAACCAATGTTGTATTATGGTTGTTTGCTTCTTTTTTGCATGCAAACATGTATAACTTTAATTAATTAATAACAGCCCTCTGTCCCTCTGTTTCAGATCATGGATGAAACCCAAACACAAATAGCCTGGCCCTCCAAACTGAAAATCGGAGCCAAGTCCAAAAAAGGTGATAATTTTTTCATCTTTAGGTTGTTATTCAGTTGGATTAATGTACTGCTTCTATTATTTTTGCCTTGTGTGACCTCTTTGAATGTACAAATCAGATTTCAAGACCAAACGTCTGTTATGTATCAAAGTCTGTAAGCGATGCCTTGTTTTTTATGACATTCCTTAAATATCTAAAATAAATTATATATAGCAATTAGCAAGTAATTTATAAGATGTGTAGCAAAAAGACTAACAACCTACTGTAGGTAGTTGGTTAATTAGAATTCATTATGAAAACTTAATTTAGAAGTCTGAACAGATGAAAGCTTTCATAATTTCCATTCCTCACAAGCCAGCAACTTCATCTGCACTGAGGAATTTGTGAGTTTTGTGTGGAGGCGGAGGGGTGGGAGTTGCTTGTATTGAAGTACAGGCATTTATTGGCCAAGTTGTTCCAGTGCTCTGGTACCAATAAAAGATTATCGTGGTTATTTAAAGCTCTTCCGGGAGGGGGTGAGACAGGGTTTGAGAGGATGGGGTTGAGGTGTATGTGTAGTTTTGCCCACTTTGTTGTCCTCAAGAGGATTGTCGGTGCACGTCTTTGAGCCAGATGTGAAATCCAGTGACATTATGCAACTTCCCTTCTCACTCTGTGCAGATCATAGTTGTCAGTGTTGAATTACAATCTTTCACTCTGGTTACTTAATGAACTGCAATTCCTGGCAGTCTATTTACACACAATCATCCATTCACCCCAAGTCTGGTTCAAGTTTATTCACAAAACCTCCCTCCAGCACCACCAGGGAATAATGTTCAGTGTATTACATGTAGCACAACAATGTGTATAGATATATAAAATCGGACTCATGATTTGTACTGTTTTAAGTTTTTCCTCAGTTGCGTAAACCGAGAGAACCAGAGAAGAAGAATGTTGGATAATCATAACCTGCACTCATGGGGGAGGGAGTGGAGGCAAAAGAGAGGACATTCTTCCCTCATCACACCGCACTGGATATGACAACACAAAATGCTCTTGCTCTGTTTTCCACCTCTGTTTAAACTATTTGATGACGTATTTGTTCTGTTGGTGCAGACAGATTATTTTCAGTTATCTTATTGTAAGTCGTACACTAATCTGCCATAGCACTGACAGGTGAATTGAATAACAAGAAATATCTCATTACACTGGCACTTGGAAATGGGTGGGATATATTAGGCAGCAAGTACACATTTTATTTCTGAAGTTGACAAAACGTGGGCAAGTGTACAATTTGAGCAACTTTAATCAAAAATTGTGCCAAATTGTGATGCTATAGGACTGTGTGAGAACAACTCCATATCTGCAGCTCTTGTGAGGATGTTCTCAGTCTGCAGTGGTGAGGTCCTACTAAAGTGGTCCAAGGAAGGTAAAACTGGTGAAATGGTGGCAGGGTCCTTGGGAGCCGAGGCTCATTGATGCACGTGGGAAACGAAGGCTGTCCTTTGTAGTCCGATCCAGTAGAAGAGCTACACTTGTGCAAATTGCTGAAGAAGTTAATGTTGGTTCAGATAGAAAGTTGTTTGATGCTTATGGACTAGTCAGGGTGCCCAATCTGACCTGCCCACTGCTACTGTAGAAACCCCCACAATGGAGGCATGAGCATCAGAACTGGACTATAGTGCAATGGAAGATGGTGACCTGGTGCGATGAGTTTACTATCTTTACTTTTACATCGTGTTGATGGTTGGGTGTGTGTGTGTGTGTTGCTCACCTGGGGAAGAGATGCTGCCAGGGTGCAATACGGTAAAAGGGTAAGCCAACGGAGGCGGTGTGGGCAATGTTCTGCAGGGCAAGGTAGGGTCCTGCCATTCATGTGGATGTTACTTTGACACGTACAACCTTGTAAACATTGTTGCTGACCAAGTATACTCGTTTATGCAAACTGTATTCCCTAATCACAGGGACCTCTTTCAGCAGGAAAATGCATCCAGCCACACTTCAAAAATGGTTTGAGAAACCTAATGAATTTGAGGTGGTTGGTTTGGCCTCTAAATACTCCAGAAGTCTTTGAGCATCCGTGTAAAAAACATGTACAATCCATAGAGGCCTTACCTTTCACCTTGCAGGACTTTAAGGGCCTGCTACTGACGGCTTTGTGCTAGATACCACAGAAAACCTTCAGAGGTCTAGTGGATTTCATGCCACGATGGGCGAGTGCTGTTTTGGCAGCAAAAGTGGGATGTAATCAGTATTTGATGGGTGGTCATAATGTTATGGTGTTTATGATCAGTGTAATCTTTACAGGTTTTAATTTGCCTTGGTTTATGCAGGAAAATTTCCTTGCAGCCTGGTCTCAGTTATACCCTGGAGGATAGCAGATGTGCGGGAATTAGTATGTTTGTAACCTCTCTAAATACAGAGCCACACTCCATCAAAATGCAAGATACTCTATTTCATTATCATGAGATAATGCTGCTACCTGCAAAAGTGTGATAAGGCCAGTTTTTGGCCTCCAGGGCACGTCATCATCAGCACGCGGTCAGTGATTTAATACTGTACCCTGCAGCTTCAAAAGTGTACAATGGAGCACTGAAATCAATGTGGGCCAGTGTTTGTTTTAATTCTAAAAGTTTGATGTTTGTTTTGACGTGATAAATGTCTGTATTACTATTCATGCTTTCCAATTGTATTTCAGTGTTTCTGCAGATGTTTGGAATGAGAAACTCCAAGCCAAAAGGGCTTACTGCCCTTCGTTTGTGTGGTAATTTCGACTGTAGTCCGTAGCTGGAAAATGCTTTAGCTTTGCCAGTAGAGCTCACAGTCAAAAAGGTTTCTTCTCTGTCAACTGGAACTGTGTTAAATCTTTGCAACTAAAACACTGCCTTTTTGCAGCTTTAAGGCAACTTGTTTGTGTTTGTTTTTATAGGTGTTGTGCGGGCCAAATTAAGGCTTAAGGTGTTCTTTTTTTTTTTTTCTTCCACAATCAATCATCTGAATAGAGCATGCAGCACATTCAGGTTCAAAAATGTGGGGGTGTTCTACATCACGACTGCAGCACTCGTTTAGACTGGCTAATGTTTGCCAGATGTGCCGTGCAGGTTAAACACTAGAAGAACCATACTCCCTCTAATGGTCGCAGTGGATGCCACAGGAGGAAGTTGGTCTTTTTCTATTGTTCACAGCAACAGCTGTATGATGGGAAAATGTCCTGGAGCCAGTGCTGGGACTGATAGGTCTCTAGCCACTTTCTGCTCATTTTCCTTTTGTTTTGTTTTCCTGTCTCAGACTGCAACTTGGTTTTTGCTTAGTTATCACCCCTCCAACCTTCCAAGAGCTGTTGTTAGTCCCTCATGTGATGTAGCATCTCTTGAAGTGTATATTGAGGTTGCCTGACCCTTGTGAAAGTTTAACAATGTCAGTGCTTGTTTACTGGCCTTTTTTGGATCTCATAGTTCCCAGTGCCCATTAAATGGTGAGCTGAAGCTTGTTCAGAAAGAGCAACAAAGGTGTTTAACTCATGTTCTGCTGCTCTCAACACAAGCCTGAGATCATATTTTGCAGCTCCATGGAGATTAAGTTACCTTGGTACTTTGGTATTATGTAATAAAACATTCTGTAAATGGAGGACTTTCTTCGTTATCGCAAAAAGCACCCTTTGCTGTGTATTTTCTTTCCTGCACTGAGATTTGCACAAAAATGCACATCAAGAATCTGAATTGTTGGTTTCTGTATGAAGGCTGTAAAGGAAATCTGAGGTTGTGGAGATGTGTACATGGGGAGAAGTACTCCTGAAATAAGGCTTTCTGGACTTCTGCTAAGTAGAGTTAACACAGAAGCAATGGACTGTGGATGTGCCATGCATGTGTGCAAATTTTAATGTGTGTGTTTTCACATTGATCTCTAGGAGTCTGGTGAGCGGCAGAGCCGGACAAGCATCAGCTTTGAATGGTTTAGGTATGCAGTGTTTGGTTAGTTTAACTTAAGTATTTAGAAGCTGAGGACTTCTGTGAAAGAACATTGTACTGTTAGGACCTTATTTGCGTAATTCTCTTTTTGTGTGTGTGTGTGTATATATGCACACTGTGTTTTTATGTAAATAATCATAATGTTGCAGGTTGATATCTCATCATTTTCCTCTCCACTGTTGCCTAGGGCTTGCTCAAAGGGGGATTGTTGGGTTTTCTCTATACATTTTTATAGTCTTGACTTTATTCTGTAAAGTGCCTTGATGACTGTGTTGTGAATTGGCGCTATATAAATAAAGTTGAATTGAAAAGTTGAATCGTTTATTGAATTTGAGGATACATTGTTGATTCTGTGTGACAGCTGATATGTAGCACACATAAACACACTGACTCCTGTGCAGCTTTCAAGTCTGAAACTTTAGTTGTATGTTTTTTGCACTGACTGACAGAATGAGGTTCAGGATATGCATCACATGGCTGTCTCTGTCTTCTCTTGAGGCAGCGGAACAGTTATCTTCAGCTGATGGTGTTTTTGTGGGCTCTACTGATTGATGGATTGCCTGAGTATAATTCCACAGAACTCCGCTCCCCGCTCCCCTCCCTGTGCGGCGGGGTTGCTTGCCGACTTAAATGAGACTCAGCAGATATCAAAGCGCCAATTACTGTCGCAGAGCTTTTCTCTGGTGCGCTGTAATTTGTTGACAAATGCAGACTGCAGTGTCATGTTTGGTTAAATGGGTTTAACTTCATCCCATTTTCACATTCTCCTCTGTCCTTTTATCACCACTGACCCATTCACTCACACACATACTGATCATACACACATATTAAATGCATGTTCTGACTTCTCTTTTTTTCCTGTTATTCCCTGTAGATCCACACATCAAGGTGTGCGGGAAGAGGGAGAATGTGCGGGAAGCTAAAGACAGAATTATGTCTGTTCTTGACACAAAGGTAAAGTAAACCCTCACAGTGAAGATAGACTTTCAAGTTTAAGTTTGTACTTTTCTCCCTGTCTCCTCTTCACACCCTCTGTGTCTCTTTCTCACCCGCTGCTGCTTGGACCAAATGTATTTCTCATCAGATCTCCCACTGTCTCACTGAGACAGATTGCACACAGTCATCTAGCTACATAGTCATTGCAGTGTGCATGCAAGCTTCATTACCATGGCAACACATCACTTACCTGGATGACTGCACCACAGCACCCCCTGGGGGCAGTTCATGGTCCATGCACTTTAAATAGCCACTTACAAAAAAAACAAACAAATGATTGACTTAGTTTTTAGCATTTCATGTAGCATTGTGTCCCTAAAAGCAGGTTTATTCTGGCAGGCAATAATTTACGTGTTTCTTTTAAGTATTGTATATTTTGTTGCTCATTTTGCTGTTTTCCTAAGGGACTGCAGCATGTGGAATTGTTTAAAGAAGGACCTTGTGCATCTTTTAGCTATTTATTTATTCATGGAATTCAGCAAACAGATGCTACGCTGGATGTTTAGTGAAGCCACATTTATTATTAGAGGAGGAGGGAGCAATGTTGTCTTGGTCCCCCTTACTCTTTTTTTGTTTATGCGCCAAAAAATGTCACACAGTCATCAAAACAGACAAATTTGATTCTACCAGTGATATTTTTTATAAGCTGTGGTAATATTGGATACACTACTGTTCTTCAGCAGCACTTGTTTATCAAGTTTAGTATTCATTTATAGCGTCTTTCACATAGAGTGGTGCTTGAAAGTTTGTGAACCCTTTAGATTTTGTCTATTTCTGTGTGCATTTGGTGCATTTCTACATCCAGCCTGTGAGCATTAACGACTCTCTTTCTAAGGTCTGCTGAAAACTACTTTGTTCAGGCCATTGAGCATTTCTACAGACCTATGTTGTCAAGATCCGGCTTTGATAGTGAAGTTCCAAGTTTTTCACCCTCCTAAACTCTCACCTGAGTGTGATGCCAGTGATTGAACCACCTCACTTTATATTCCCTTAAAAATGATTTGTAAACCTAGAGGTTTACATACTCTTGTAAGATTGTATCATTTTCCACACTAATTATTCGAAGAACTTTCACAATCAAGCACCACTGTTTACTACCATGCTCCTTTTTCTTTGCACCATGTTCAAATTACTGAGCTACTGCAAGTGTTATCAATGATCTTTCTAACCCTACCCTCTGTTTTTTATGCACAGAGTAACAGGGTAACTCTGAAGATGGACGTTTCACACACAGAGCACTCACACGTTATTGGCAAAGGTGGCAACAACATCAAAAGAGTGATGGAGGAGACAGGTTGCCACATCCATTTTCCAGACTCTAACAGGAACAATCAGTTGGAGAAAAGCAACCAGGTTTGTGCAGCTACAACAAAGATTTACACTGTGCGCTGACACTGAGGCTTAATAGGTGAGTGGATGGTGTAGTGAGCTGTTTACTAGTGGTTGATCAAAGAGCTGCCTAATCAGATATTGTGCTGATTTCTCCATAATTATGTTCTGTAAGTGTTGCAGTATGGTGGCTTGAGTGTTTGCCATCATCACCTCTCACAATTGCATTTCTTCAGTAATATGTTGTCGGGTTTTAGGATCTGAAGTGTTTTTGATTTGTTTATTCACCACTCCAGTCCATTTACGACCTGTCACTGGATCCCAAACCTGACAGGGTGCAGAGCATTTCAAGTAGCATTGCATTGGTGCAGTCGGTTGTTTTGATTGGCCAACCCAGAGGAAGCCAGTGTGTTTTGCCTGGACCCACTAAAAGAGCTGTAGAATCCTTCTGTAATAACCATTTAAGTGTATGTGAAGTTCAGGAGAGCGCACTGAAAGGCACGGCATGAGATGCCCATCGTGCTTTATAGTGCAGACTAGTTTGTTATTTTTTTTTTCCAAGGTGCATTTTACAATTTTAACTTTATCTCTGTGGGTTTTGCATAGTGTGGAATGCCTATGCACATCAGTATAGATAATTGTGAAATTCACTGAAGCCTTTACTTACTTTTCTTTTTCACTGGAGCTGGTAGGATTCAGGATATGGCTGAAACAAGGCAAATGTTTGCTGATATGAGTATTAACAATGGTTTTTGTTTTGAATGATATAATTGTTGCTCCCAGCACTGCCTGCGCCTACACAGCACCATGTGTAGATGTGCATGAATAGGATGTGTTTGTTTGGTTCATTTGGAAGTAAAGGCTCCCAGAAATGAACCATACAGACCTGCTTTATGTTTGTGTAATCGTTTCTTTTTTTAATAATCGCAAATAAAAATGGGTTTTTATTTAATTAAAAGCAGGACCCTTGTGTTTATTCTCCACACAGATGAGCTGCTGTCAAAAGACAGAAGAGGGGGAAATCGAATAAAAGCATTTGTCGCCTTTTTCATTTCTATGGAAATTTTGCCTCTCATAAAAAGTCAGTTTCTTAAATTCTAGAGGAGATTTTCCTAATCACAATAAAATAAAGAATATAAAACATGAACTGGGAAAGTGCCACAAAAAGCATCTGGGTTTCAATTTAGAGGAGACCTTAAAACTTTTCTTGTTGTCGGTGTTTGGTCTATATTTTTGTTCTCGGCATTGAAATTATGTGCAACCATATCCAATGATTTGAGCCATTATTTGTCTTGGATTGTGTGAAAACTGGCTGAATGATTTATATTTAATTTTTACTGTGAACAGGTGTCCATCGCAGGGCAACCAGGAGGGGTGGAGGCCGCTCGTGTAAAAATAAGGGTAAGTTGGAATGCTGCCATGTTTATCTTAAAGGGATACTCCACATAAAGAGCATCAGACAGTCATTGCACGCAGACTTCTAAGTTTGTAGCTTGTGCAGTACAATTTGCCGCTACACATGCAATAGATTTCAGTACTGAACGATTTTACAGTTGGAAAGGTATGAAAACATGAATAGAAACCTTTCTAAGCCTTTGTGCATCATGGCCAGTATATTCTAAGCAATCACATGGCTGCTCCTGCCTAAATATGGAGATAACCCATCTGAGTGTTGGAGCAGGCATGTGGATTAGCTTTATGGATTAAAGTGCACCTCCTGATCCATTTCTTTGATTCCATGCAGAGTTGAATAAGACTAAGCTTTGACATGCAAATTTACAATGTTGATTACCGTCTGCATACTTGGACTGAACCGGTAGAATTTGACTCCATTCAGGAAATATTGATTGTTTGTATTTTTACTAATAACTGCATAAAGACGCAATAAGGAGCAGAGCATGAGGAATTCTGCTTGGCTGTAGTGAGTCCAAGGACAATGACAAGAGAAACTTGTTGTTAGCCTGCCAGCTCTCATAATTTATGTTTACAGCCTACAGTAAACCACACTGTTTTCTAGACCCCCCCCCCTTTTTTTTTTTTTTGTTTTTTTAGACACTCCACCTCAATAAATGTTGTCTGAATTTCACTCCATGAGCTCAGAACAGTCCGTGCTCACTCATTAATGAGCCTCACTAACCTCTTCCAGTTTAGTCTCGCCTCCTGTTGTAGTACTGATTAGCTCACAGGGGTATCACTCAGACAGTGAAGTTCCCTACCTAATCCTACCAGTGGAAGAACTCCAGGGTTACAGTTGCTAATTGTGCACAGTTTCAGCACTTCCTCTAAGCCACAAGCTCCATTCCTATTCCCAGACCACTTCCCTAGAACAATTGTAAAATACAAGCATGATCCTCAGACTCTTTGGCAGGCCCAACTCCAGTTAATTTCCTAGCCCCTTCTCCATCTTTAGTTTCAGTCTGACTGGAAGCCCAACCTCCAGCCTCAGATCTGTGGGTGGAGGACCTTTGTGCTCGTGTGAACTGTTACATCCCTGAACTTTTGCTATATTTCAACACTGCAGGATTTGTCTACAGTGCACACATTCCCCCCACTATGGCCTGACCAAAACTAACTTAAGGCGGTGTGTGCATGTGAAAATGACTGAAGTGTTTGACGGGGAGAAAAGGAGAAGGTCATGCTGGATATTTGTGCAGCGTTTTGGCAAATGTCAGCAAGTACTGTATGCATACCAGTACTTCTCCATGCTTAATGGTTGTTTTCATACACAGCAAGCTGCAACCCAATTCACCTACTTTTTTGCTAAGGGTGGAAAAAAGGACTAATCTGACTGGACACACTCAGCTTGCCTTCTGTCAGTGGATCCAGACTGTGATTCTCACCTTCCAGAAAATACTTGACTCACAACTAAACGGTCTCACACAGAACTTTACTTTTGTATGAGCTACATTATTGAAATTGGAAGCAACTGGAGTATTTTTGTACAATTTAAAATATATGGACAGAAATTGGTCAACAAATGCAGTACAGATTATACAGCAGTACAGTACCCACAGTTTGCGTGTTAAAAATCACGCACTGGCATTTGTGTCCGTATATTCAAAAATATGTTTTCTAATTTTAAAACTAAACCACATGCCATTATTAAATGCCAGCTTTACTAAAGATAGTCTTGTTGTTCTTTCATCATATTTGTTTTTAAAAGAATAGTTTGGCATTTTGCCAAACTATTCATTTATGCATTTATTCCATGAAATAAATGTGTGTGTTTTGAGTGAATAGACAGACAGCTCAGCAAACCTGGCACTAAGGAAAAATAAATCTGCCTTTTTTCAAGAAAAATCTTCACTGCATTCTAGTTTCAGCATTATGTTGATGAAACCGTTGGGAAAAAAGTTAACAATCCCTTTTTAAATGTTTTAAAAGAGAAAAAAGGAGTGATTTTGATGCACTACACTGTTAAGGCAAGACAGAAAGTTTAAATCATCAGCTTAACTCCACCCCCCCAACCCCCTGTCAAGATTGCCAATGCAAAACAGTGTTCTGGG
Organism: Channa argus; assembly: GCF_033026475.1. NCBI lineage: Eukaryota > Metazoa > Chordata > Actinopteri > Anabantiformes > Channidae > Channa > Channa argus. Next base: position 36,533,178 of record NC_090197.1, read on the forward strand.
TGGGCTTTAGACCACATCCTTCCCTGCCTCTCATGAAACCAAAAGTGGCTGAGCTGTGCTTTTTCTGGGAGCTACGTAATACCCCTTTAACATTTAGATGCGCTATAGAGGATTTGTGAGGTCTACTGTATTTCTAAGGCCTTCTTTGGTGGAGATGTGTTTGAGTGTGTAACACACCGGTGGTTAAGGTGATGGATTCCCAGGGGGTTCCTAGGAGCTCTCTGAGGTGGAGGTGACAGGCAGGTGGTGAAAGCTCTGGCCAGTTTCTTTACCCTAGAAAAATTTTCATTTTTCTTCATTATGTTGGGAGAACTGAGGCTTTGTAGCAGAACTTTCAGGCTGAATACATCTGAAACTTATATGTGCCAGGTAGACGTCTTTGAAGAAAAAGCTGAAGTCAGCTCGCCCATGAAAATCAGTCTATTCTTCATTCAGCCCTGACTCCTGCTGTTCTGCTTGTCCTCTCTTACATTTCTCTGTGTTGACCCAAATTTCTTGAACCCGCGGAGAGCAAGTGCTGAAATGTGATATAAATGTAAGGCCAAGCACATATGGGACTGATCAGGGATGCATTTCTTTGGTCAGAGCAATTCATGCTGCTTGCCCTTCGCTGGCAGCTAAAACCATAGTGGCGCTCAGCCCAAGAGTCAGTATTTGGATAACACTGTGTGTCTGTGCATGTGTGAGAGTGTATTCATTCTCCTCTTTGTGAGTGTGTGTATGTGTTTGTGTGTGTGTGTGCCCGCGCGCATTCCATGCAGTCTGTCGGTGTATGGGTGTGAGCCTGTGTGATTTTGCTCCCATTCATGCATAAGTATGTGTATGTGCATTAGCAAGTTCTTCCTGTCTGCATCTATTTGGTTTGAGCGATTGCTCAAGTATAAATGACAAGAGCTGACGTGTGTTGCTGCTCCTGTGGTTTGATTCAGTGACATGAATTCCACAGTTGAGATTTAGCAGCTTATACGTTGCTGATGTTTTTGCAAAATCTCAGCTTAAATAACCATCATTTGAACCATAGCTTGAACAACTGTGTAGCAATTGATAGTTCACCTGTCTCTTATTTCTGCCATTGTTCTCCCGATTTTGATCAAGTTTGGAGTCATTTGAGTTGACAGATTTACATGCTATGTTATATCACCTTCTGCTAAAGGAAAGGGTGTTATGTCTGTGCATCAACTCCCATATGTCAGCGCTATGTAAAGAAATACTTGTTTTCACTATGTTACCAAATGGTTTTAATCAGTTTGAATGACAGTTTGATAAAATCGTCTGTATCATGCTACTTTTACTATTTAATTTCCCAAATTTCCTGCAGCAACAGTGATAGCAAAACAATTCTTTAAACTGTGTCATATTATGAGTAGCAGTCCCATAGCCATAATGGCATTTGTTACACCAAGTTCATAGAAATATTACTATTTTCTGTCTTAATCCTCCTTACTCTCTCCTTCTGTTCTTCCATATTGCAGGAGCTGCTCCCACTTGTGCTGTCTTTTGAGCTTCCCGCCATCATGCAGACTGACCCCAGCTCCCCCACTGTGCAGCACATCTCACAGACCTACAACCTCACCGTCTCCTTCAAGCCCCCAACGCGGCTCTACAGGGCCACCGGCGTGGTTCGCGGCTCACAGAACAACGCCAACGCAGTCAAGGTGATGAGGAGCTCATAATTTGGCCAATTAACAACTGCCGTGTAGAAAATAAAGAGAGGTCACAAAAATCTAAATGCATACATCTTTACAGAGTTTGAGTCATAAAAACATTTTAGAAAAACTAACAAAGCTTTTACAAAATACAACCACCATAAAATGCAGCATATGTTATACTTCATAGACTGCAATAATATAGCACTTATAACCAAAGTTCTTGAAGTTATCCCCCATTCACACACTGATGGTAGCAGAGCACATCTGAGGTGTATTCATCAGTGTATTGCCTGAGGACACTTGTGTAGGCTGGAGAAACGTGAGCTTGAACTGCCAACTCAACGGTTAATACACAACCCGTTCAACTTCAACAATCATAATTTCTCTGTCTCAAAGAGGGCTGTGACTAATATTTAATGTCATTATCTCTTTTTTTATAGATTATCTTTTCAATCAATAATGGGAAAAATCAGGAAACTGTGTAATTGTACAGTTATATTTCCCCACAGCCTGAAGTGACATGTTTTGACAGTCACATTTTAAAACAGTGGGGCGCGCCCCACTAGTGGGGAATAAAGACATGACAGGTGGGGCCCAGAACATAGGAACGTTAATACATGTGAATTAAAACATCAGTTAGGGGACCAGGAGGGAAAGTAAAACCAGTGCAAAAAAAAACGAGCAGTTCATTCTTCCCGCTGCTGTTGATGGTGTCAGTTATGCTGGATGAGGCAACTGCCGCAAAATTGAAAGCTACCCTACACAGTTGCAAGATGTAAATGAGACATTTCAGCTGATCTTCAAGAACGACTCATAGAAAGACTCAGACATGTTTTTCTTTACAAGTGGACAAGGCTACTGAAAGCAATAATGACTAATGATATTTGTTCATGTCCGTTTTCATGTCACTGAGCGAGCATTTGCTGTTTTGCAATGTCCAAACCGGAGCCACAGCTGATGCGCTCGTCATGATTTTTGACAGTTACCTCACAGAACAGAAGCTGAAATAGGAAAAGTCTGTCGGCTTTTGCTCGGATGGCGCAAAAACAATGGCAGGAAAAAATAAAGGGCTGCAGGCACTAATGAAGAGGGTCGGGCCTAATGCGCAATGGACTCACTGTGTTATTCACAGGGAAGCGCTATAGTCAAAGCAGCTCAGCCCTGAATTAAATGAGGTTTAATAAGAGATTGTGAAAGTAAAGTATACAAAGTAAAGCTAAATGTTAACACAATTGCACTTCTTTTCTATATTTTGAACTTGGTATTAGATGGTATTGATTTAAAAATGTAAAATTTAGACCTGCCCTATTTCAGTACAGTTTTGATGGACAGATGGGGCTTAAACCCCCCACCCCACAAAAAAAAAAAAACTGGGGAATGACAGAAAAATTTTGAGAACCACTGTTTTAGAGGCTGGAGCCAGTGAATGTTTAGCAGCCTTGTTTGATTAATTACTTAAATGCTTTGTCAATCAGGTCATATGTTAAAATTTTTTGTAGATTTAACACATTTTTACCACTGTTGCATGTGGATTACATTCCACATAAGCCACAGCTTTAGAGGTATTAAACGGAATGCGAAGACCACTCAGGGATCTTAAAGACCGTTTGCCAGTGTCCTGATACTAAACTGATTGATGCTGAAGTATCTAATTGAACCCTGACCAAGGTGCTGCTTGTCAGTCACTTTGAAGTGTAACAGTACTTGAGCTAGTATCGAAGTCTCCACCCACTCACTTGGCGAGCCACATACCAAGGAAAGGACCCACCAACACGGTCAGCGTTCCACACTTGAGATGTTTGGTCACTTCAATTGGACAGCTTCTAGTTCAGGTCTCCACTGGGGGTGGGGGGGGTAAGGGAGGGTACACTGCTCCTTAACTAAACCCTGTACTGTACCAGCACGAAAAAACATGTTGTCCTGGTTACATTTTTATTTCAAATCGTCTTGGAGTTTCTTACTGTTTTTCCACTTTGCAGCTTGTGCATGTCCAGAAACAAACTGCACATTACACACACACACACACACACACACACACACTCTTCCTGAACTGGCATTGGAGTCGTGGCTAGTTAAAGCCTGCCAAGGAGTCTTCCCATCTGCTCTGCCAACAAATCGTACCCACCAACTCACTTTTTTTACACTGCTATAAACAATGCAGAGCTCATTTCCGTTTGCCAGCAGCTGCATTTGGCATATGTGCACTTAATTATTCATGTATGCTTGTCCATTTAGGTTTGGACATACATGCCCCTTGTACGATAGATGTGGATATATCGAAATAGGCTGAAGAACAGTGTGGTAGGTCTGAGGGGTCTGTCAGAATTTGGAACCATGCCACATTAAGCCTAGAGGATTATATGAATCTGTGTGTTACATTTTGTGGGGGTGTGAGACCGTTGAAACGATGCATTGTATTGCCAAAACTGCCATGGATTGTTGTTTTATGCTGGCTGCAGTGTATGGATTCCCGTTGAACACTGGAAATGACTTACTTTACAAGGCCAAGTGATGGCTAGCACAGGCACAGCCGTAAAAGTGAGGAATGTGACAGTTCAACTGGCCAGCAGATGCAGTGGAACATGTTATAGTTTCCATTGGTTATATAAAAAATACTGGAGTTTACTTGGTAAATGGAGAACATGCCTTAACTCTTTTAATTATATTTTTAAAGTAGTCTGGATATTGCTCTGAAATAACTATTGCTATATATATTTTCTTTCTAATAGACAATTAATATATCAGGTCTTAATTTATAATAATGCAAATAATGTTTTTTTTTAAGCTGTCCATCACATTTAGTTTTATTGGAAATGGAATTCATTATTACAGCTGTTGGAAGAATAGTTTATTTTGCAAATCGATAATGGGTTAAACTGAACTCTCAGGTGAGCACCGAGACCTTTCCCTTTGTTACATGACACTGAAAACTCCCTGCACGTACAGGACGTCATTCTACACAGTAAATTGTAAAAAAGCAAGTGAAGTAACTGTAAGCTATTTGTTTTAAAGTGGAAGGCAAAATACATTTTTTTAATTTATTAGGAATATTTATTATTTCTTAAAATTTTTTCTTAATTCATCCTTGTCTCTGCAGAGGGGTACAGCTCTGTTGTTGGAGCACCTGGCTGGAAGCTTGGCAAGCACCATCTCAGTCACCACCCACCTGGACATCGCACCGCAGCACCACCTCTTTATGAAGGGCCGCAATGGCAGCAACATTAAGCACATCACCCAGAGGACAGGAGCCCAGATACACTTCCCTGACCCCAACAGCCCCCAGAAGAAATCCACAGTCTATATTCAGGGCACCATTGAATCAGTCTGTCTGGCACGACAGTACCTTATGGTGTGTGCGCGTGTGCATGCGTGGTCTTTATTAACATTCTCTGGTTAAAAAGATTGCTTTAAAGGGCTGAGCTTTGTTTTTGTGGTTAAGTGATGGTATTTGTAACATACTCCTTACATATACAGATTTCACATGCTGTGTGGAATCCATTATGGATGTCACTGTCTCACTAGCATCATCATGGTATTTGTGAATGATGCGTGGGTTTTGAGATGGAGTTCATGACACAAACCATGATTGCATTTGGGGGTTTTGAAGACCCACGAGTGAGATTTACTTGGCTTTTCTTACGCTGCTGAAATGTCCATTTCGGTTTACGACGAGCTGTAGCCGACTCAGACTTAGCGTGTGTGATTTATTGCTGCTACATACCTGCATGCAAAATGGACACACACATTTGCATCAGCTTGGCTTGAATTCTTAATGTCGTGTATATAGATTATCCTTATTAGTGTTAAGTAAGGGTTTGGCTTCCATGCACAGTAAATTGTGGTGGATTGGAATTTGTAATTCCGAGGTCAGCACTTAAGCATTAGTGTTTTGGACGAAGAGGAAGCGCCTCACATTTAAATTTCTCTGGGTTAAAAATGCTCGGTGGTCATTCTTGTCTTGTTGCCCACGACCGCTGTTGCTACCCTTTTCTGAATTGCTTAGCAATATAATCAGTACTTTGTTTCAAAAATGTGTAAAACAATGTCTAATTACTATTGGCTTAGGGCTTCTGCTGAGCTGGTGCATCTTAGCCGTAAACATCTTTGGCTTCCTGTTTTGGAGATCCATAATGTGGGGCAGTAACTCTGCCAGAGGTGCCTGCTCTTTGTCTGCAGGCTTCCAATTGGCCCAGAGACACTTAGGATATGCCAAAGTTGTTGCAGCGTCCAAACATTACTGTCTCTTGGTCTGGAAACACTCCACACAAGGAGGAGCCTCTCACCATCTGGTTGATCTGAAAAGTGAAAAACAGCTGACTTATGAAGGAAGAGTTACAGGGTAGAGGAGATTCATCGAAAGTAAGGGATGTGAGAGGAGGGTGTGAAGGAAGAGGAAAAGGATAAAGAGGAGTGGAGGACTCTCTCTGAAAGTAGAAGTCCAGAGTGAACATACAGGAGTGGGAGAGATGTCGTGCCCGCAGTAGTGTACTGTGTGATTTGGCGTCTTTCAGCCAGACTGCAGATTACAGCTCCAATCTTAGGCCCTGTCAGAGCCAGTCTGGGCCTATACTCTGCTGCTAATTACACCCACTCACACTGGGAGTGCTGTCCAGCACTTGACCCAAAATAAAGATGTCCGTGGGACTTGTGGTGGTAATCATGCAGAACAGATTGATCTTGTTGGACTTTCCCAAGTACAGTGGTAGACGGATCCAGCAGTGAATCTTGTATTTATTGGTATGTCTAACATGTCGCTCTGCGAAGGGTGCAGTGTAAAAGGAAAATCTACTACTGTTTTGTGTTATAGGATACAGTACTAGCACTGCAATGTATTAGTCTGTAGCTGACATAAGAAAACATGAGTGTGTTTTTGATATACTTTTGTTCTCTGCAGGGCTGCTTGCCTCTGGTATTAATGTTTGACATAAAAGAGGACATTGAGGTGGAGCCCCAGTGTATTACAGCCCTAATGGAACAGATGGATGTTTTCATCAGTATCAAACCAAAGCCAAAACAGCCCAGCAAGGTACGTCACCAGGCCTAAACCTGCACAGCATGCAGCGTTTTAGAAGATATTTAGCCTGCTAGCAGGATGACTCAGAAGATCTTTTGGTCAGATCACTGTGGTTTGGTACAAACCTCAATCATATATTCACGCAAAATGGCACAAAATGCTAATTAAATTCCTTTATTTGTAGTCAGCAGGTGTTAGGAGGTAGTCATGACTCCAGTAAATTAGTGTTGTCACTGTATGCTGTTAGCTTTTAACTCAAAGCATCGTACAGCCTCACAGAGAAACCCTTAGTTAGCTCAAGTAAAAATATGCGATCTTAGGATCATAGTTCAGATTTTTAATGATTCTGAAAATGCTTAAGAAAAGAATATGATGTACTAATTTGTGTACAATTTGCAGCCTGAGCTGACACTTGTCACTCAGTTTTAATGACGTTAATGTAATGAATCCCCGCTAAACCTAAATGTGCACAACACCTTAAAGTTTAGAAGGTAACACTTCCTAACACCTGAGGAAAACATGATGTCTTAACGGTTTAAATCTGTGTCAGGCACAGGAGAAACCTAGGCTACCGAGAAACAAATAAGACAGTGTTCCATTGGAGCATTACTCTTTGTCAAATATCACAGCATGATGTTGAAATAAATTACATATTTCCATGTCACATTTCAACACTATTTGATGAAATTTGAAAGGAAAATACTGAAACCTACCATGGGGAGTTATGCCATACCAACCCTGAGCAGAGTTTTGGCATCTGCCACAGTGGGGAATCAGTCAGTTCTCTCTCCACTGCCTGCCACACACGTTTCACCGGATGGATGGGAACACTTACTCTCTCTATTATCGTGCGTCACCTATTCCAATTAAAATTAGCCGGCTGGATTTGTGTGTATTCTTGGTAAAAGTAATGTCCTGCTATAGTAAATATAGCATGCTGATTGTTTTTGTTTTTTTTAAGTATATCATGATCTGCAGCCTCTTGCTGTCATTGGTGCACCTGTGTTGTTTTCCAAGGCAACCTCTAATGTTCCTTATGGTCTACTGCCACATATTTTACCACTTGGCCCATTGCTGTCTCTTTGAGATGCCCACGTCCCACCCTGAGCCAGGGCCCAGTGCCCAAACCAGACAGGACCATGGGGAGTGGTGTAGAGGTGCCAGTGTAAACACTAACCCAGCCCAGATCCTCTTAAGAACCCTTCACTTAAACAAGGTGACAGCCGTAATCCAAAGTGCCATCCAAACGCATTCTGTAGCCCTGCGCTCCCAGCAGTTTTGCAGACCCAAAAAATAGTGTGTGTGTGTCAGAGATTGATCATGATTTAAATCCAGTTTTTAAAAAACTCAGTTCTGCCAAAACATAAAGAGCCAGGACCTGATTTGTGCTCATGTTTATTGATGAAGGGCAGAGATTCTGCTCATGTGGAAAATGTAGATGTAATTTATCTAATACTTAAAATGATTTCTGTTGTGCCTCATTGTACAGTAGTTATTGAGTAACTTCACTCATATCGGTGAGCTTCACAAAGTATGCAGCCTATGTTAGGCAATAAATTAAAGTATGCTTTCTTTCAAACTTTGCTCCCATGTCGCCTCCGCTCTCCCACACAACCTTAATGTTTATCCTTCTAATCTAGCCTTGATTCCATTTTCCTCCTCCACTTTGTTTGTATCCTCCCTATCCTCCTTTTTTCTCCCTATTTCTGGTGCCAACATTCTCTACCCTGCGGTTTTCTTCTCATCATCCCCCCAACTCCCATTTTCCATCTCTTCTGTGCTCTATTGCCTTCTTCCCATTTTCCTTTAACTCCTTTTCCACCTCACCTCACCTCATAATCTCTGCTTTCTCTATTAATGTCTCTTAGTCTGTAATAGTCAAGAGCGTGGAGAGGAATGCAGTGAACATGTACGAAGCGAGAAAATTCCTCTTAGGCCTGGAGAGCAACGGAGTGTCATCCTCTTCATCCTCTGTGGCTTTAAATCCCGCTACCAATGGCCCATCCACATCTCTCATCTGTCCTGTTGGCCTGGAAATCTTGGCCTCAGCTGGCCTGGGGCTAAGCAACTTGGGTAATGACACAGTCTAACTTTTTAAGAAACTTACTTTTTCTATGATGGGTAAAAGATAAATTGGTGAGGGGAAAATAAGGCACAAGCCCTCTTTCCCTGCACAAAATGTATTAGAGATGTCTTTGCAGACAAACTAATGTCCTCATACATCAATGTCATTTGCCTCTGCACCCGTAACACAGCCGCAAAAGAGTATTCTGTCTGGGCGGCACAACCACTGAAAAAGTACAGGTTGTCAAAGCCTGTTATCACCTGGTTTACTGAATTACTGAGTACAGCTAATTTTAAAATAAAATCCTAATATCCTTTCAACATTCACATCAATCATGGACAGTGAGTCATGGTTCTTCTTTGTGTTTTACAATATGAGTTGTTTGTCTACAGCACTGACCTAACTATGTAGGTAGGAATTTCATGCCAAGTCCTACATGTACAAATCTTTAATCAGCCCACTGTCAGAAAATACCCTCCATACGAATTCATTATTCTGTGACTTTGAATGAATCACAAGTGTATGAATCATCAGATAAGGAACAGTTATAATTGTGGAGGAGCGTGTTTGTCTACTTTGCCGACCTCGAGATGGAAGCACAGGGTTCATCATGGGAAAGATCTGAAAGATTTATTTAATTTTGTATTTTTTTAATAATAATAATACTAATATAATACTACATGATAGATATTTAGCACCAATTGTCTGCTTTTAGCTTGTATTTGTTAGGTTTTTGTTTTTTGTTTTTTTTATCCAAAAGAAGCATGGAAATGACACCACAGGCAGTGGGTAAGGCAGATAGTGGAATAACAGGGGAAGGTCTTTCTTGAAGCACATGTTGTCAGTAGATAATTCTAAATATTACTATAATGTAATTTTAGGTTATGAAAAGCTAACCACAGGCACACATTCAATTAACTTGTATTTATTTTTTTAACATGAAAATGTTAATTTGGAGATTCTTATTTTTTGTCTTTGGTAAATCTGTCTGAGAGATTTAATCGAACATGCACATCTTTGGACCATGGGGGGGAAACACACATGCCCAGGGACAGACAGAGGCTGTGCAGAAAGGCCACAGCAGGCCGGCGGGTTAGGACCCGCAACATTTCAAAAACGAGTCACACAAAACAATGTGCCATGAAATCCCAGTGCAGTAGAAATGCTTTCTTGTTGTCTTGTTTAAACCCAGGGGCCCTGGAGGTGAAGCTGTGGATGGCCACATCCTTGCCTTTAGTAATTGCTACATGCTTCTCTTTCTCAGATTACAGTCCAGTGTGCCAGAAAATTCCCTGGCCTTATTCCTGGAGCCAAACTATCCCCTTGTTAAAGCCACAAACCTGCTTCTCTCTGTTTTCATACACTGTATTTGGGTAAAGACATCAAGCACCACATTGTTGATGCTCTCAATAACATGGTTTTATTGGGTATGAGGACACACGAGATGTACTTTTGCATCCATGACCTTGTAGAACTTGAAGAAATCCATCCTCTCATTTGCAGTCTAGTTCATGGCAGTGTGTCAGAATTCCAGTTAAATAGCTGGAAGACCAAGATTATTTTCTAGGGGCCTTAGTGTAACGTGTGATTAGTTTTGAAAAATGTCTGTGCACTTTGACAGGACCACCGCTGATCTATTCACGTCCTGCTTTCTGCTTTTTTACCCCATTCCTTTCTGTTCTCCTCAGGTTTCCTGGGGGCGACGGCACCCCACTCCCTCACGAACTCTGGTGCCCCAAATGCCGTCCTCAACAGCTTAAACTCATCCATGAGCCCACTGCAGACCCCAAGCCCCAGCACCCCCACACCGTCCCCCTCACTCTGGCCCAGTTCACTCACCAGCACTCAAGGTTCATACACAATAATGTTGTTATCTGTTTTTGTTGTACAGGTATTTGGTTAAACTGGTCCCCTTGCATTTGTTCAAATGTTCCCGTTTGTTTCAGGTTTCTCATCTCCGCTGATGCTGCACCCTGCTACACAGGCCACCCTGAGTAGCATCCTGCTGTCAAGCGTACATGGTTACACACAGAGTACACCGTCCCCACCGCCTGGACTTGCTCCCATAGACAAGCAACCCAACGGGGTCCCTGATTGCACCAAAGGCCCCTGCACTCTTAATGGACATGTCAAGGTTTCATTTGTTTGTGCCCTCTATTATATACATTAATTTCACATTAAATGTCATTAGGAATGACTTGGAATTAATACGTGTGTGTGTGTGTGTGTGTGTACGTACGTGCATAATATGCGTATAGCATCCTGGCTCAGTCTATGGAAGGATGGCAACTGCAGAACCAGTTTTGAGTTCAGCCACATGTGACTCCGTCCAGGAGGCCAGTGGACACAACCCATCTGAGCCGTTGTCCAGCAAGTCCAGCCAGGATGAAGGTATTCCTCTTTAGTAAACTACACCAGCCAACTCTATTTCTGTTCAAACTTTCAGGCTTGAGCACCTTCTCATCATACCTATCATATATAATTTATACTTTACTTAGTGAGAGCCTGTTAAACAATAATAATTGATATAATATTATGATATATCCCCATGTGATTCTCAAGAAACTTTTTAGTGTGTCTGTGTATAAATAATATATCATCCAACATTTAAGTAGGCTTTAAAGGTTTAGTTACACCCGGAGTCATGTGAGCTTGTAATATTAAGACACTCTTAAAATCTTGTGATATATGTGCGATTATTACTTTGGATAGACAAAAAAATTTCAGCTGTTTACATTTTTGACTCTGCTGGATCTCAGCCTTGGAGACGTAACATAAATGTCCAATTTGAGCTTTTGCGCTTGAGATTTATGTAACCCTTAAACCCACTTTGAGGGAAGTTCCTTGAATGAACGTTTTTCTGCTTTTCTATACTAACCTCCTAACCTCATACTCACTGTAAATACATTAATTGTGTTGGAATGAAGACAGATTAACTGCTGCTCTCCAAGCGGTTCAGAAAGGCCCTATTTTTTTTTGTGCCTTACACTTGCGGTTTTTTTCCTCAAATCTTCACTCTCACGCGTCTCGTTTTTCCCGACGCTGTTTTCTGAGGTGGTCCTTTCCCATTGCGGTACATCCCAGTAAGGTTTCCTCTCCCTCTCTTCCCTCCTCCCGTGTCCCAGAATGTTTGGACTGGCTCGTCTAGTTCGACTTGACTCTGCATTGTGGAATGAGGGAGTACAAACATTAATCCCCAGAGAGCTTCATTAGACTGACTGACATCATATTATTTTAGGTTTTGCAGTATGCTATACACCTTCATGTATTCTTAATTATACATATACATACAGTGCATACACACAAGCACATCCTGTTACACAGAAGGTTCTTGTCAGGCTTGAAGTAGAATAGCAGTTGAAAACCACTATTGCAGCTGCTGGTGATTAACCCAGGATCCAACTGAGACTTGTCACACTTTAATGCAAGCACACACGTATGCCTAGCAGCTAACCCACACTCCTTTACACTAAGTGATCTGGTCGCTGTGGACAACAGACGGTGATTGACAGAAATTAAACCGTTACTGTATATGAAATGTGACTGGTCAGCTAGAAAAGGGTAAAAAGTATAGTTCAGTTTTTTTTTTTGTCTTTCTTTCTAGAAGGCTCTGACACGTTTGTGGAAGTGGGCATGCCACGAAGCCCCTCTCATTCAGCCAACGGGAGCGAGCTTAAACAGATGCTGGCTTCATGTAAGACGTCATCAGGGAAGCGACAGGCTGTGGAGCTCCTGCAGGGCACCAAGAACTCCCATCTGCAGTATGTTGGGACCCAGAGATCATTTACAGCTTCTCTGGTTAATGTTTCTTTTCACAATAATCTACAGTTTGTGCTGTTACAGTTTACCAGTCCTCTGCTAATCCATTTAGACACAGGCCACAGAATGAAGATGAAATTGCATTTATTGTAATCAAAAGTTGGCATAAAGCCTGTAAATTAATTTTGTGCAAAACTAAATAAGTGTAATGAAAGTTACATAGATGCATATTTTGATGTGTACATTTTTTGTTTAGATATTAGTGCCGTATCTCAACTTGTCTGTAGTCAAACCTAATTTGAGCCTGGAACATTTACAGCCTCTGATTATCTGAGGAAAAGATACGATGGAGGAGAAGTTATGCAACGCCTTGTGGCTCTGTACTCTTTGTATCTGATGTTGTAATTCTGTATAATCTCCACAGTTCTGACTGTCTTCTGTCGGACACCGAGTCCAGCTCATCCGACAGCCCTGTGGCAGATAAGAGGGCACCAGGGAGCGAGAGGGCGGCGGAGAGGGCAGCACAGCAGAATGAGCGGGAGAGAATCAGGCTGGCACCACAGTCCTCCTTCACCAACATGCAGGTACACGCACAAACACACAAAAGACACTGTTATCACAGTGTTAAGTAATAATGGAATAAAACTGTCTGCTGTGTTTTCAGGCATTTGACTATGAACAGAAAAAGCTATTGGCAACCAAAGGTAGGTTGGCATTTGAGTCTGATAACATACTACCGTTTCATTAGTAGTGCCAGGATGTAATTTAGCCTAGTGTAAATACAGACTGTAAGTTAATCAACAGTTATGTGTCTCCTGAAGAAGTATAATTGAAATGGGGCTGAATTTCCCTTTTGTGAAATTTTAGTGAATCTTGCATTTTATCTTTAGATCAAATTCAAGCACTGTTCTGTTCTATATTTTCAATTCCTAAACTTCAAATGGAAGAAAAAAAATTGCACAAATGTGTAGAAAACAGTGCATGTTTATAAATAGCATGCACTATATGCATGTACTCTGTCTAAAATTAATTTGATCAGACTTTCAAATTATTTAGTGGAACATGTGTCTCTCTTATAGATGTACTGTATGTGTGCATCACTGTATGTCTGTACTCACACAGCTATGTTAAAGAAGCCTGTGGTGACTGAGGTACGAACCCCAACCAACACTTGGAGTGGTCTGGGCTTCTCAAAGTCTATGCCGGCTGAAACCATCAAGGAGTTGCGGCGAGCCAATCATGTTTCATACAAGCCCAGCATGACCACCACCTATGAGGTCAGACATACTAGGCCTCACTCTTTGTTAATCTTAAGTTTACCATTTTTAGTAATTGCCACCATTCTGTTGTTCTTCATTCTGCTAATACATAATGCAGATAATGCTGGGCTCTATATTGACATGCAGAATGCTACTTCAGAGCACCTTTTTGAATGTTGCCGTTATCCTTCCAGGGTTCGCCGCTGTCCTTGTCTCGTTCCGGCAGCCGGGAAGGAGTTGGGAATGGCAGTGACTCGGACAACTGGCGGGAGAGAAACGGCACCGGAAATGGGCTGGGGAGCCACACAGAGTTTCCCTCTGCTGTCAGCAGCCCCAAGAGGAAACAGAACAAATCTGGTCCGTTGGGCATCTTTTCACTTTCTCCTTTTAGCAAACTGTGCATATCTCAAGTACAACAACAAAACTAATTAATTGTACCTCACTTGTTAGGAGAGAATGAATAGATTATTGTGAAAAACCTGTGGCGTTCCTGCTGTTTGCTTTAGTTTTTGAGGTTTTGGCAAAATTGATTCGAACAGGCTCAAAAAAATAGGGTAGACAACCAAAAAAAACTATCTCTCTCTGTATGCAAACAACTTTACCGAAAAGCCCAAATTAAATTATGTTTGCTCCTGGCCAGAAAATAGTCCCTGTGGAACAGTTTGGAATTGAATTCCTGCTATCCAAAGTAATTACTGTAAATCTGTTCTATTTATCAGCAAGTTATATCAGGTGAAATTTTTAACAAATTCAATTATCTGTTGCACACATTTGTATCAAAAGAGGATAAAAGCTTTTTAAAAATCTGTACTTTAAGTACTTCTGATTTCCTTGCTATCCTTACACAACCTAAAAGTTCCCTGTTCAGATTATTAATATTAGAATTTCAAACTGGATTTAAAAAGGCATACCAGACCATTTAGATTTGTTAATTAAATTTGTGTCCTTTCAACAAATTCAATTAAAATTTAATATTGGTCCTACTGTATTTTATGAATGCCTTTAGTTAAGGCAGTCTCTTGATTCTTGGTCAAAACAAAATGTTGTACTCTCTGACCTGTCGGTGAGAAAAATCTGATCTTAATTTATTTTTTGTTCACTTCAAGGTAAAATTTCCAAAAAATATACACCGTATTCCACATGGCTCCCTCATCATAAGTTAGTGATTCCAGTAAGGGAGCATGCTTTGGAAGTGAAGTTAAGCCCAGAAAACTGCTTGAATAAAATGAATGAATAATTGCTCCTTTTTTGTTTATTTAGTTACATACTTTCTAATTATTATGTTTTTTCCATTTTTGCCTTAATCCTACCATGAACAGCTGCAGAGCATTACTTGAGCAGCAGCAACTACATGGACTGTATCCCTTCAGTAACTGGCAGCAATGGCTGTACCCTGAGCTCATCCCTGAAAGGATCAGACCTGCCCGAGCTCTTCAGCAAGCTGGGTTTAGGGAAATACACAGACGTCTTTCAGCAACAGGAGGTAACACATAAAGTGAAGGCACCTCTTTAAGCATTATGATTGAAGTCTTTCATGTTCACGGTAGTGGCGCGGCTCTTGTGCTGATGATCAGTCGACCACTTCAGTCCTGATTGATATTTCCTCATAACTGGATGGTTTGCTGTGAAATTGTGAAAATGTCGAGACAGAGGGTAAATCAATCTGACTGCTGATGGCTTGATTTTTCATCCATAGCAAATGATCAGCTTAAATTTTTAGTTTACCCAGCATCAATCACTGATTTATAAATTAATATCTTATAACATCAACCTCCGCTGATACTTTCGACCCCTGCTAACATGCCAAACTAACTCGGTGAACCTATTATCATCATCCCTGTTTGAATAGCAAGTGGGCATAAAGGGTTCAAAGACCATGTTAACAAAGACAATTCAAGTTGCATTACTTATAGCCGTGATGACGGTGCACCACCGGCACTAATGAAACCACTCATCATGACATTTTTGGTTGAATATCTCATTACTGGAGTAGTGGTTGCTGAACTGTGATAATAATAGTGTTAAATAGTTGTTGTTAAATAGTCTTGTTGCTGTCTCCAGATTGACCTCCAGACATTCCTGACTTTAACAGACCAGGACCTGAAGGAGTTGGGCATCACAACTTTTGGGGCCCGCAGGAAAATGCTGCTCGCCATCTCAGGTATAAACAAATTACATTTTATTTTCCATGCTACTTCTCATTATAAGCCGCACAAAAAAAGACAGAATTTTCAATGAAACAATGAAGATGGACAAAGGCAGACATGAAGACAGCTTCTGAAGTGCCTCTGTCTCAAGTTGATGATCTTCTGTGTCCTATAATTAATGATTCCAGCTGTTGTTTCATCCTGCCAGCTCAGTCCTGCTGATGGTCGTGCACACAAATTGGTTTATGTGTTTTAATAATGTTTAATTTCTCTGTCTGTCACTGCAATGAACCTGAGTGGAGCAGAAGACAAAATGTGTTCCATCAGTTCCTCCCCCCTTCCAACCACTGGATTTGAAAGTTATATGTGGCCTCAAGTAGAGAGAGGAGTTCATAACATGACTGATCCAACTAATTTTTCTGGTAAAGACTCGAGAAAACATGTTGCAGTTACTTGCACAGACGGAGTGAGAGGGATTTAGAAACATTCTTCTCACATGAGTATGTTGGTACTTCTCCAGTTGTTCCAGCTGCCTCCCTGATGCTGACGTAGGCTCTGTCCCATTGTTGCACTGGATCTAATACGTGAACATTGTCGGTGTCACACTTCATTACTGATGTCATATTTTGGACGTCGTAATAGCTGGAGTTGTTCGGCTGCGTAAGTTAATCATGCTCGTGTTGGGATCGGGAGTTTCCTGTCACGGATACTCTGTAAATGCTCGGCTCGGAAACCTCAGACCAGAGCCAGGGTTGACAGCGGGAGCAACAACAGGAAATGGAGAGACTAGTGCTCTGATTATTAAGGAAGCTGGGAGTGATCTAAGGCCAAAATTGAATTTGCTGCCCGACACTTCAGCCAAGTGCAGGTCAACTTTCATCTCCGCTGACGGACTTTTGGGCTCCCAAGCAGGATCGTGCATATCTCTGTCTGACTTTTTGTCTTTCAGTACTTTTGCTTCTCATTATGAAGAGACTGAATGCCAGTCAAAGCAATTCAGGCTTTATCTTCCTTACACTGTTTTCCAGTATAAAGACATACTGGAGCAAGTTGCCTTCCTCCGGTAATCTGACTTCAGGTTTATGCTGGAAGTGACAGAACAGAGCTTTCATATTAATAACTCTGTGGTGCCAGGGTACACTTCAGACATTTTTATAAAAGCTTTTTGTCCAAGCTGTGGCGTAAAACCAGATGAACACAAAAAGTAAAGCGTTTTTGATGATCTTAGCAATACTGTTGTGATTTGAATCCAAATTCTTTTGCCATTTTTAATCAATGTATTTAGTTCTGACTCCCACACCAGTACTCTGAGGCTTTTACACCAATAAATGTTTGCATAACCTTTGCTACTGCTGATTCTTTGTGGTGCTTTGGTACTACTGTGTTTATTTGTTTTTTACAGAACTTAACAAGAACCGGAGGAAGCTATTTGAGCCACCTATCAGGTCCTCCTTTCTGGAAGGGGGAGCAAGTGGCCGCCTCTCTCGTCAGTTTCATGCAGACATGGCCAGTGTTAGCGGGCGATGGTAGGTTCCCCCCAGTGCTCCAGGCCACCCCAGAGCCTCTGTGATGGAGACCAACATCCAGTGTCTTTTTGTGCCTCAGCAGCCCAGATTTCAGTGGGTGTTTTTTCTGTCTGAGCTGAATTATGACTGTTATAATGTGCCATACAGTATAAAACAGAAACAAACTTGTATATCTAAAAGCCATAGTTTTACCTGAAGTGCCAATAAGAAGAAAGGGAATTGTCAGATATATGAAGTTAAGTGTTCACTCCTTATAGAGCCATTCAGTCTATCTTGAGCATTTATATATGAAGGTTGTTATAGTTCTGAAGAAGGGTATTGTCCAGCTTTTTTTAATTTTTTTTTTTTTTTTTTTGTATATGGTGGTGTTGTTCAAAGAAACGGGCAGAATGATTAGTAAAATCATTTTACACATTGATACCACCTGCATTTGTGTTATGCTGTTGTATCAGTGACATGCACTTTATAAAACTAGACTTTTTGCCTGTGGGAGACTAAATCCTTAGATTGAAATAATGTAACTATGCATTTTTTATTGACTAAAAGCACGGATGCATTTTGTACCAAACTAAATGTAAGCACTTAGCCAGTGAGATTAGGACACCACCAAATCACGTGCATAATACGCCAGCACAGCAGAGTGGTGACTTCATCAACGTTAACACCAAAGGGAAGATCATAGTGGCCTTTGACCTGTAGCTGCCTTCAGGGTTTTGAGGTCAGTGTTTGTGTCAGTGTTTGTGTCCTTTCTGTGTATTTCTAGACAAAACCAAAAAAAATTCAAATATTTTGTATTCCTTATGCATTATGATTTTATTTTTAGTTTTTATTACCATTTTAGGGGAACGGGTGGGATGTTTAACGTAATCAGTTTACATATGTATTTTTTTATACATTCATGAATGAGTTTGTATGATTTTGTAATTAGAATATTAGTAGCTTTTACTTTTTTTCTGCCCCTCAATCTGTGGAGCCATAATATGGCTGTGCCATTGGACAGCAGCGGAGACGCGAGGCAGTATTGCTTGGCTTTGTAGGCCTCTCTCTGATTGTGTCAGCAGGCATCTTTCTGTGTTTTTTTTCCTGTTTAGTGTGTGGCCCTTGTCTCATCTGTTATTAATCAGTGTAGGCCTGGTTGCAGCCCCTATTGTGTGCCTAAAAAGCTTTGCAGTGCACTGTTGCATGTGTCCGGAGCATGAGTTGTTAAGTTAAAACTTTGTGCTTTTGTCTTCCTATTCGCTGGCTGTCCCATTTAAAACAAGAAAGATCTGGAATGTTCTAGTATCAGTCCTATAAATCTAACATTTAGGAAACCTGGCTAAGCAGTTTTAAATGAAGTAACAGGGTTGCGCATGCAGTGTTTATCGTTACAGCTTGTGTTTGCTCTGGTGTCCTGTATTGTATTCGGCCATATTTTGAAAAAGAAAATATGCTTTTCCAGCCAGTCCCTGATACCACTTCAGTCATCCCTAAGGAAATTGTTGGAATTGGAAAACTGAAGGGGTTTTTCAGTGATGTTTGTACAGTTTATCTGAGGATTTAGCCTACAAGCCAACCAATGAACATTTTGTATCAAGTACAATTAAGTGCGTCTTTGTAGATTTGAAAGTAATTATTTGCGGTACAATAAGTATAAAAATTATCACTGCTGAGTGCAGCATTAACAGCTGTCCTAGAACCCCAGGAGCATGCCGAACATTCGTCACTTCTCTTCAATGCATATTAAATTCCCTTCAGGGTGATTTGTTGCTTGCCATGTTCACTTTTAACCACTTTCCTCTCTCCCTTGCATCTGATTTGAGCCATTCTTAATGTGGTTGTCAAGTTAATAACTGTACTAACTAATAATCTGACATGGTTGCTGATGCCAACCAGCTAATTATGTTTATTTCCTTTAAAGTCTTAAGGGACCTGTGTTGCATATCACTCCTTCCCTCTCTTATGTCTGTCTCCTTACTTGTTGACTGTCCAATAGAGGCAAAACTTAAAAAAAAAAAAAAACAAAAAAAAAACAATACATGTAAAAAGAAATGCTAAAACAAATGAGAGCAAACCTAGGGCCAGTTCGCCCCCACTTATCATGGTACTACATTGAAACTGTTGAGCACTGATTGTCCCAGTGCTGTGACTCATGTTCCTGCCTAGCAGGCATTTGTTTTCATCTTACACCTTGTTCGGATGCGTTTGCTCGGAGGGCAGTAGAGGTTTTTGCCTTTTTCAAGTGAATGTTAAAAAAAAAATATATTGATGCATGTTGTTGCAGATTTAATGCAGATCAGTGAAGGGACTCATTAAGTCAAAACGTTTACTGCCAGCTTGTCTAGTCTTTGCCCTCAGAAGTATTATTTTCCAATTAGGTCTTTGATTTGATGTTTTAGTTATATTGTTGTTCCCAAAGGGATTTATTTGAAGGAGTCTTTGTACTGCAAATGGTACATTTATACTAAATGTAAACCACTAAGGAAATGATGTATTACATAACTTTTGTACAACTTTTTCATATTTTATTACCATCTTTTGTGTGAGAAAGGTACAAGAAAAATTTGTGTATAAACATTGCTATGTGGCCAAAGCTCTGTTCACTGTGGCATCTGTTGATGCTATTATTATAACAGTATTGTAGTACAGATATAAACACAAGTTTTTGGTGAGACTGTCAAGCAGGCAAAAAATGTTTGTTCAAACATTCAAATTATATTATGAAGGTAATAAATGTATATAAACAAAATTCAATTTTTTGGTTTTGGTTTGTGCAGGTTGAGAAGCTACCCAGTCACATGCCATGTTGTTACTGTGCTATGTACCGTACATGAGGCCTAATCCGCAGAGCCAGGATCTGCTTAATCCCTCAGAATGAATCTGTTGTGACTCTGGCAGAAGCAATACATAACTGTAATGGACAAGAACAAATTCAATTTAAGCTCAGTCTCGAGTCTGGAGTTTTTTAAGTTGCTGCCCATCTCACATATACACTAACCTACTAGACCATCAAAGAACTAGAAAATATTTTTGAGAATTTAGTTTGTTTTTTTTCCCTTGTTCTACTATTTATCCATCATTACCTAGTTGTTATGTAACCTAGTATGTCTGTTAATTGCCACAGAGTTAAGAATTTTAAATGTTTCATTTAGATCACATCGCATTGACGGTCTGCATTGTGTAACTTGGATGTGGCACATCTGCAGTAGGCCAGAACAATGTCTCCTATTTAATAACAACAGTTGAGCAAAATTAGAAAATGACTGAAGAACAAAAATATGAATATTTATGCCATTGTTTTCCAAAAGGAAATAATGTACCCGACCTTGTGTGCAGTTTTAATAAAAGCCTCAAGGGGGCAATATCGCCACTTATAACAAAACATCAAGTAAACCATGAGTAAAGATTACTCAGCAACAAATCTTTTCCTGTTCACGAATTATTTAACTATATCTATATATTTACAGCTGGCTTGTTTTTAGGATGTAACATGTTTTGGGGGAGGGGGGAAATTTACATATGAGTATGAACTATGTTTTTGAAATGGTTATTAGGTGTGTGTGTGTGACACACTAAATATAGATTAATTAATTGGTTAGCTTTATATTTAGCCAGAGGTAAGGAAGGCGTGACGAAGAGTGAAAGAGGCAGGACCCCTGATCCAGGGTTGAGCCCTTTACTGAAAGCAGGTGGCGATGTTCTGTGGCAGCTTGTGACTCACTCATTTTCTCCTCCCTTGTCATTATTTTCCACAGGAGCTTCACGAGGTAAAGCACACAAATATGACTTCTTGTTTATGTAACACCACAACACTGAATGCGATGTCAATGCTAGTATGATATCCTGAGGAGCTCGGGGGTAATGTGTAGGAAGGATGTTAAGAAAGCACTGAAAATGGTATCTGCTGCCAAGTCCTGATATGATAAATAAATCAGAGCTATAATGTAAAGTTTATTCTCAATTTAATTTATTTTAATTTTAATCATCCACAGAAAGCACTTTAAGTTAAAATAGAGCGAGTTTACATAGGATCACAGTTTCACACACATCAAGCATAATAGTTCAAGAGAGGCTAATAAATGGTGATTGTCAAGTCTGTCACTTTGGGCAATTATGTGGGTGACACAGCTGGCAATCATTCTTAGTGCCTAGCATGACTAATTTAAATTATAGATTCTATTGTGAGAGACATGGAAAATGAAAGATGGTTAAATTGCAGAGAAAAGAAGCGATTGGGCTGTTTATCACTAACCAGCCATGCATGTATTAAGCATCCTGGCAGCCTCCCCACTTGACCAGCAGAGTCCACAGCATCACATATTGTTCTCATGGGCAGCTTGCCTCTGCAGGAAACGTGTAAATGAGGAGAGCTGTGACTTGGTTGCCTCCTCACAATGCGTGGCTTTTGTCCAGCAGACACTATGCTCACATATCTGGTAAGTCTGGTCCATTGTGTCTATATTTTTTACCTGTTGTGTTTTGTTTTGGGTTTTTTTTTTTTTTATGCAACATGACACAAATCATACTAAGACAGAAATCATTCCAACTTTTGTGTCATATCTGCAGTTCTGAATGAATTCAGTGATGTGTGAGATGCCTAATAAATATTGAAACTGAAAACTCTAACAATTTTAGCCCTTTGGCTTTCTGGCTATTTGTTCTCACATGTCAATTTTACTTTCATAGCACTTTTCATACACAATAGCACTTCAAGATGCTTTAGGAGCTTAAAAGCAAATTCATCACTTATAAAATGATATCAAAGCAAAATAAAAGCCAAAATCACTGGGCTTCACTACCTGCACCACAATGACACCCTTTGTTTTCAGAGCCATGAATCAGAAGAGGGGAAAAACTCCACCTCCCTAAACGAAACTTAATGGCAAAAAAAATGAAAGAAATAAAGTCTGAAGACTTTTCAGTGTCAGGCCCCCAATTTATTTGACAGCTGTTTTGGTTTTTGCCCCACAGGCATGTTTTCTTTGAAGAGAAAATGTTGACCCAGCGACAAACGATGCTTAGTTCAAGCAGGAACACCATTTTCATACTTTTCTGTCTTGTTTTGCTTTTTTCCTTTTAGTTCAATCTGCTGTTTGAGACCATTTACACAATCCAGCCAATCTGTGCTTCGACTGCCGTCAGAATGAACCTGCTCACCTCTTTATGGGCTGTTGACAGATGTCATTTCAGTGTGTGCGACTGCTGCAACCAATGTCCACCTCCAGTTTTCATTAGCGCCGGACAAAAAGTGTCACGGGTTTGAAGTCCATCTATGAGATCCCCAGGTAACTGCCACCAGGTCTCATCCACCCACATATGTCTAGACTCTATCGACACCTAACCTTCGGCAGCTAATTCTCATATTATGCACACTCTATCAATGACACTGTTTATTATTATCTTGCACGTGTTTTTAATTAGTTTCTCCCCATTAAAATGTGTGGGCTTACACTTAAATTTCATTATGGAGACATCTCATTTGTGAAAAGCTCAGACACTGGTATTTAACGTGAAGACCCAGTGACACACATGACTATTATCAGTCAAACTGAATTTAGGCTAAAGCCAGAGCTCACTCTGCAAATCAATGATAAGCTTCATTTACTTCCCTCCAACAAATGTTTGTGATTACAAAGTCACACACACACACACACACACTGGACCCTGGGGACTTGGTATTGTTTTCTGCTAATCTAAAATAGTGTTGGCCTGTGCTCTAGATACTGGCTCATGACTGACCTCATGGATGAGAAGTGATGTGTAGTAACCTCAGGGTGTGATTGTGTTAGAGATGGAAGAAGTCATAAAAAGCAAGTGGTAAATATAGTCAGTGATATGTGGATTTGGATCACCCCCCTTTTTTCATCTTTCCATAATTTTCCAACCTGTTTGGAACATTTTCTCCTGCTCTTACTGCCCCTCTCTCCCTGCTATTTCTCCATCTGCACTGTGTGTTCACGTGACCTGTGGGCTGAAAGAGTGAGCAAATCAGAGTGGACTGCCAATACAGAGCACACTATGTTGTATAGTGTGCACACACTGAGACCGCAGAGCCAGATCAATAGTAGACATTTAGAATAAAAAGGGGGAATAAAGAAATGGAGGCAGGATATTGTACAAGGGGAAGTGGTTATAAAGAGGGGGGGAAAGGTAGAAGAGGTGATGAGGAAAAGATGAAGGGTGTGTGTAAAGGAGGGGAAGGGGATGAGCTTGGCTTGAGTGTGTGTTTCATGGGACAAAGTGTCTCTCTCTGTTGTCTTCCTGCAGCTCTGCTGGAAACACTGACACTAACACGGGATGACTCTCGCTTTAGGGGATAACGGTGGGTGGAGAAAGGGATGCCAAGAAGCACAAATGGAGGTAGGATGGGAAGGAACCCTCTAGAGTCAGTCAGACATGTCTTCCACCTTGTCTCCCATACCATATAAGCAGGTGGAAAGGGGAGGATGAGAAGGTGATACAGAAAAATGCTGATGGAAAATGTAATGATGAGCTTTTTTAATTTTTGTCTAATTCAATCTTGTTCGTTATGTCTCTTGATGAGCTTACTCATAAGTTAATGGAATTATAGTGGAAACAGTCATTCAAACAGATGCTGCGTTAATCTGTGGATGTCCCTTAGTGATCAGGCCAGCATAGACAACAGGGGCAAGACATGCTTTTATCACAAACGTATACAAGCACATTTCCATATAGAATTTCCCTGCACTAGAAATGCGCACTAAAAATAACTTGTTTTTCAAATTAGACATCATTTCATCTGTTGACACCGACACTGGCAGCATCTTCTCGTCAGACACAGATGGCTCTGTGTTTGCAGGGAGTCATCAGCATGCTGACCTTCACTTTTAATGAGTTCTCTTTCCCAGGCAGGAAATTTAAGCCAGATGCAGCGTTGCCTTCATGAAATGTGGAATATATTCAGGCCCTTCAGTGGTGCTTCTAATATATTTCCACTGAATACGAATGCGGCTGTGATTATAAGCTTAACTGGAGTTTAATTCGCCTGCCCGCCATAACCCCATGTTTTAATCCGCCAGTGTGCATCACTATGCTAAAGCGAAAAAATAAAATTAGAGAAAAATAGTTTGCAACATGCCCCCCTCCCCCCAATCTGCTTCGGCTTTACAGCTTCAGAGGTGATGATGATGCTGTGACTGCACTGCATAGGGCTCACACGTCTTCCCTCTTCCTTCGCACTGCAGCCTTTAGTGGCAGTTACCCGTCTCTCATTTTTGAACAGCGTGACTCAGGAGCCCTCATGGGCGCAGCTGCAGAATCTGCTGAAAGGCCACACGCACACTGTCGCCTCTCCTCCGGGCGCCGTCTAACACTGAGAGGGAGACACAAACAAATAAAAAGTGACACCACCTGACTCTGATGCTCCCCCTGTGGAGAATGGAGAAGAGATGAGACTCCTTCAGGAAAAATAAGAATAAAACTGACTTCATGGTGATCTGACTTATTTCTGCTTGGACAAATGGTGTGCTGTAAGAGGCGTCTGGAGCCTTCTGTGTGTTTAGCCGCGGCTTATCCCTTGCACTTGACCTTTTATGTCTTGGCAATTCTGTTTCTGTGGGCCACAGATAAATAGGGTGTAGTAAGCTGAGGGAGATAATCACAAGCACACACCCACAGCCCAACATAAAATATGGTTTTCTGGCTATGAACTGACAGGGTTCGACATTTTATTGTGTGTCATTATGTCTACAAAGGAAGAGGGGTCGTCCATAAGGCAGAGAAGCAGAGGTAAGGCTGATCATTTATTATGTTGTGCATCATAACAGACTCGTCGCCCAGCTCATTATTGTGTGGTCCACTTGCACCTGCGCACCTGCCGGAGAAAGCGGCTCCTCGCCAAATAAGCACATGTGAGAGACCCTTGTTGGGAAGACGTTGACCGTGAAATAGGAAAGGAAAGAAGTGTGTCTTTGCACGGTTTAAATGGAGACCTAAAGCGGAGGGGAACACCGGACTAATCTGGTTGCATAACAGCCCATTGAATTTGCAAAACGCCTCTGCACTAATCCGCCGAACTATTCATGTTTAACTGTCCCGCGACGGACTGACACGCAGGGAACACGCGCGCGCGCACACTTGTGGCTTTGAAGACGCAAACGCGCTTGCAGGCGCGAGGAGCGCACGGGACACGAGAAACACACGCAGTGGGCATCATTGAGGTTTACATACTTTCATCTCCGCAGAAGCTGCAATGCCTCACGTTGCAAACCCGAACTGGCGGCTCGTGGTCCTCGCGCCCGTGACGACGCAGCTGACGCGCCAGTAGCCGCACCGCCCAGGAGACCGAGAGGGGAGAGCTGGGAGCGAGGGACTGACTGGAAATCACTCTCCTTCTATTCTCCTTGCTTGACGACCGCGTGTTGAAGCCCGCTGTTGCACAAGTCTCCTGGTCGATATTTGAGGAGCGACAGCAACCCGACAATAGCATCGTCATCCGCACTTTTCTGCAGTGATGGAGGTACCAGGCTTGGCGCACAGCATCACCAGTCCGTTAAGTCCCTGTGAGGGGATGATTAAGGAGCTGAGCTTGGACGCCATACAGTTATGTGAACGAGATGGTAAGGGGCGGCTTGTCTGACATTTGCGCATAATACCGGTGCATTGGGGCTTTTTTGGGGGGGGTTAGTATCTAGAGCCACTGCAGCGCATGCAGCCTGTCACTGTTGATTTATTTATTTATTTTTACCGTATTGTGTGTTTGACGCGTCGCTCCGCCGGTTCCTTGTATGAATGGAGGGTGCGCTCGTGCGTGCCTGGAATAGTTAAATATATTTACGTCGGCAACAAGGTTGTGCTTAATCAAAAGACAACGGTCTAGAAATGGATAATCCTGCAACCTGAGCCAATGAAGGAAAAAAGAAAAGAAAACGTTAAGCAGTGATTGTCTTTATTTCAGCACCACAGACGTGGACAGAGGCCGGGACGCCAACCCCGCCTATAACCGCTGCTTCTGGTCCTTTTCTCAGGAAGCTGTCTTAATTGATTTATTAGCGCGTGGTGCGCGACAGCCTATACATTTTATGAATGATGTTTTTTTTTTGTTTTGTTTTTTTAATGATGTATCTCAGCCTTAACCTACACTAAACTCTACCGGTGCCTTTTAATGTATAATTCAAGTCATCCAGCTGCCTTCTTGGGGTTGTCTGTGGCTGACTCTACAAATTCAAAAGTTTTCTGGATATTTTCCATCAAATACTGAGTTGATATAAATTTGATCACAACTGAGAAGGCATCTAAAAGCTAGATGTACAATGTCAAAATGGATAAGCGGTGTGTGTGTGTGTGTGTGTGTGTGTGTGTGTGTGTGTGTGTGTGTATAGCAGGACTAACCCTGATAGAAATTTAGGGAAAAAAGCAAGTCATCATCAGGAGAGAACGGGAGGCTCAAAAATGGCTGCACCCACGTGTGTGTGTGTGTGTGTGTGTGTGTGTGTGTGTGTGTGTCTACACACCCATCGCTGCAATTAAACACCATTGAGTCCACATCTGAGACAAGGCTCATGGTTACAGAGATCCCCTTTTAATTAAGACTGTAAGATTAATTCACCTTCCTAATGAAACCAGATCACACATTTTATAGCCGAATGCATTTTAATGAGTTTTTTTTCTCTTTAGCCATATGAGATTTTGTTGATCTGTAGTTGGATTGCCCAGTTAGGACATGTATGAAGTCAGTAGTGTGGCTTTATTGAAGCTCCCTAGGACCCCCAGCATATGATCACAGTGCGGTCGTTGTACCACACTGCTGCTCCTTATACTGTATTACAACAGGATGCAGTTTGGATCCTCTTAGTGCTCTGCTGGCGTGATTCTAAAGCTGTAATTTTAATAATGGTGTAGGCTGAAGCTTTCTAACAGAGGCTATTGCAGGTTTACTGGGGTGCTTTTTTTATTAGTTAAAAAGTCTAGTATTTACAGCACAACAGCCACTTTCCTATTTGTCAAGTAGATCACCCAGTGTAAATAGTGTCTCTGTGTCCTTGAGACACCCACATACTGTGTTTATGGAGCAACACAGTCACAATGTCTACCTTCTGTGCAGATCTTGCAGAACAATTGCTGGTTGTCATATAGCAGAGATTCTTTGCTACTTAATATAATTCGTGTACTGTAGTTTACTTGAAAGACTTGTGCCTTATATTATCATTGTACAGTTTTAGTATCATCACTCTACACTGCATCCAATGCCATTATAATCTGTTCTTATTGTGTAGTATTATGTACACAAATTCAGCGGATGTGTTTTAAACAGCCTGATCAATAAGATCTGGTTTTGGCAGCGTGAAATGCAACTTAGTCAAGCTTGAGACCTTAATTTCTTTTGAGAATGATTTATATTGTGGATTGGATTTTTGTGTCCCTGTCATTTTGACCATTCCTTAAATCTTTAATAATTTTTCCCTTGATCTCCACAAATACTGTTTTGTTTGCACTCACCCTGCCACACCCCATGCAAAAGACTGCATAGACTTTCAGCTTTCTTGGAAATTGATTGATTTAATATCCTATGATCATGTTCATTTCACTTCCACATAGCTTTCTAAATTTATCCCAAGTCCATTAATATTTAATTGCCAGTATAAGAGGCTTATGTTCCTATGCTGACCCAGCAAATGGAAAAGCATGTAGCTTCAGTAAGCCTACTGTCTGTGGGAAAGAGCTCTTACACATATATATTGAGGACTGTTTGAGCATTTCAATGCACAAAAAGAAACTCTGCCATACAAGTTGCTTCTGTGTGTCCACTGTGGAGTGTTACAGCTGGACGATTCAGTTCACGGATGGGGCTGCAGCATGGGGGTTAGGAATGTTTTCCTAAGAGTGATGAGTAGTGGGAAAATCTTTGCTGGTGTGCAGCAGTCTGCAGACACGGTTTCCATGATGTTGGATTGAGAAGAAATTTGTCACAAACCTGCAAGGCAGACCCAGGCCACCATTTTGATTTTATAGTCACAGTTAATGCTTAGTTACACGGGGTAATGAAATACACACTACATGTCTCACTACGTCTATGTGTCATGGCCACTGACATAATTAAGTTGATTGTGATGAATGGCTGCCATTTGTGCAACCGAGCACTGTTCCTGCTCTCTGTGAAATCTCTCAGCCTGAAATACTGCTGCTCCAGCTGTGACCTCCCTGGCCTGTTTGTGTGTGTGTGTTTGCAAACAGAAAGATGTAGAAACCGATAGGAAACCATCTGCTAAAGGTGCTTTAACATACGTGAAGTGTGTCAAATTGATGAAAAGTCCCTCAATGTTGAACCTGCCAATTACTAGATGACAGTGGAGTTGTTTTCTCAGTGTAATGCTGCAAGAAACTGCTAACCCCCGCAAAACACAGTGGAGCTGAGAAGCGCCATGAAAACAAGTTTTGCAAGATTAAATAGGTAGTAGAAGATACAATTATACAGGCTGCTTTTAAAATCTCACTATTCTGAATGTGCTCCATTTTGGACCCTAGCAGAGAACGTTTTTGTTCGCCACACTGGTAATGTGTGTCTTAGCTTATTGTATAGGTTGCGACCACATTTGTTGTAGAATATTTATGTTCTGCCTATTTTTCTGTGCCCTGACTTGTCCTCTAACACCACCGCTAAATTGACATTTGTGCCTTTGTTTGTTTGAAATGAAATTGATAGAGGCCTTTCAGTTTGGTTTGTAGCCGGGTGGATGCATGCAGAATGACATTACTATTAGCTTTTACTCTGCTGTGTTTACAGCTATTACCAAAACGATTAGAAATAATTTCTAAATTTTAACATGCTGAACTGAGATCGCAAACATGGTTAAGACTACCTGTTAACGTCAGCATAGCCACATCAGCACGTAGCCTTTGTGAAAAATTTGGATTCAGAGGATCTAGCAATTAGCTCAAAGCGCAGCTGCATGCATGTACATGTCTCGTAGAGTTGCTACCAATGCAAAATATCCCAACATGGTGCAACAGCAAGTCCATCTTATGACATACAGCATCGTCTGAGTAAGCAGAAACATTTTAGCTTGGCCAGTGCTCAGTGTGAGCAGTTGTGTGCCATGACTCTGCTGGCAAGAGATGCTTTTGCATATTATGTAGCCACTAATTCACCAACAACCACAAAATTAAGACCACCATCTTAATTTTGTGGTGTCCAGGGGTCAGCATGGGGAGTCTGGTTCGTGGCTGGCCAGCCCCATATGAGCAACTGAG
Source organism: Channa argus (assembly GCF_033026475.1). NCBI lineage: Eukaryota > Metazoa > Chordata > Actinopteri > Anabantiformes > Channidae > Channa > Channa argus. The sequence continues at coordinate 36,562,786 of NC_090197.1, forward strand.
AACGGTTGTGTTCTAACATTTTTCCCTGTTCACCACAACAGTAAAACCAACAGGTGGATTTAATGTTGTAGCTTACTGATGTATATAGTCACTTGCAACTGACTTGACTGCACTAAATAGTACAGAAAATGTTTTTGAGATTGGTTGTGTTGCGGTATTAATACTTAGGCAATTGTTTTTGGTTTTTTTTTTTGTACTTTAGTATTGCTTTTTCAGGGTTGTACTACTGGTATATAAAGTCCTATACGCACAATCGTTACTGGTACTGCAAAAGAACACAGCCGAAAGATTTCACTGCAGTCTGTTGTTTGGGAATTTAAATTCTATGCAAATGAGGAATGACTCATGTGGCTTTGGACAAGTTTAGAAAAACATTTGTCCTCCCTATTTTGTAAAAAGAGGGCTGGGTCAGTTGTGAAACCTGTAAGTTGGAACACACACTGTAACCCTGATGAACCATTGTTTACTTCAGTCTGAGCGAGATCTTTTTTCCGCTGGCGGCTTTTCTCGCTCCCAGCATGTTCTTTGTCTTATTTGAGCCTTAGCATCAAAAGGAACAAAAGTGTTTTTTTTTTTTTTCAAAGCCCTACAAGTGTTGATGCTCCTGCCCTGTTTGTGTCTGCAGTTAAATTTTCTGCAACTTAAAATGTAGGAGGCTCGTCTGTCTGAGCAAAGTGCCCACTTGCACAGACGGACACTATCAGAATCACCTGCTAGGTTTTTTTTTTCCACACGTAAGATAACTGATATTTCTTAGCAAATTGATTTTCACCTTTAAATAAAGGAACCCCAGTCTCTCACTATGGACACTTTTACCACCAATTACTACAGTACGACTGAGAGAGCAGATTTGCATTGTATGGGCAGACTGAATGGAAATCAAATCACTTTCCTGTCACCAGTAAAGAAAACTAAGAAGTTATTCATTGCATCAAGCCAGGTGTGACTGGAACAAATCCTGTCCTGCCACAGAGAGTCATTAGGATGACCCTGCACATGCTGACAAGATTTCTATTGATCCTACTGCATCCATTGCTATTCCACACTGGCATTTTTAGCTGCACACTGAGTGCACAATAGCTGTGTCTTCTGGCTCCGAAGCTTGAATAGTTGACTCTCATTTTGCTTTATGGTGATCTGGTAAAACTCCACCAGCTTTCACCTGCTGCACAACTTTATATATGGAGCAAATGATATAAGTACATTACAGTACAATGTTCTTCCAATCTGGCTCAACAAAAAGAATATTAGCTGCAGTAGTAACCCAGGTGCAAGTGCAAAAGAGTACGAGTTAGGGTAAAACACTAGCATATAAATTTTAGTCAGGCTAGTTGTGCATCCCATGTGAGACTGTAAAAGGTTTTACTCACTCCCTTAATGCCTGACCTTCATCCTTCTTGGCTTCCGCTTCTTCATCTTTCATGTGCTCTCCAAGTCCCAGCAGATTCATAACAGTGCTTAGCACTGGATCTCACAAAGCTGGTGTATTTACCTGCGGGCAAGGCTACCTCATACACACTGTACTCATTCAGAATCATATACAGTAGTGCCAAATTGTAATTAAGCGTAATTCATAATTTTGTTAACAAATTTGTTAGTATCCTCAATTCAGTTCTCTAGGTTTTTTTGTTAACATTCACGTTTTTAAATTGTCTCACTTTTCTAAACGTACCTAATAGTAAACAGTGGTGCTTGCGGGTTTTGTCAGCATTTCCTTTTGATTTTTGACCGGTAAACTATCCTCCAGAGCCTTCCCACCTTGATAACATCACTTTTAGCTTGACTTAGTTGCTTTAATAGTGTTACGTAGGCAGTATCTGACTGCATTTGGAAAGCTTCGCTGTGTCAGTGTAATGCCTCCATTTGCAGGTTAATTAGCAGAGCATTAGAGTAAGCAGGAGCTTAATCAGCATTCATAAGGAGCTGGGAGGGCAAAGACCTGCATGGGGTCTTCGTTTAGAATTTTAAAAGGAAACAACAGCACTGATATGATCATTTTAAGGAGCAAAGGACAAAGAACATTTCTCTACTTCAGACATGACTAAACAACTGAGTTAGAAGGGGATCTTTTGTTCTTTGTTTATAATGTGTACAGTCATGCAGATTGTCTCACATTGTGAGGATTTGGGATAGAATCAATAATCTGGAAGCATATGTTTTATCATAAATGATGGATGATAATGAATCAGCACAACATGGCTCTCTGATTCCCCAGCATAAAAGATTCATTCGCACAGAGTAGAGGTGCAATATTTCTTATGAAACATGCAGTAATGGCCACATTTAAAACACACTTGCACTGTCTGTTCTTCAGTGCATGTATTGCTCAGCATTTTATGACAAGTCTTAAATTTTAAAAACTACTTTTTAAAAAGCCTTCTGCAATTTTTCACTTCCTCTGGGTATGTTTTATCTTCTCCCGATGCAAATGTCAGAGAATGACAACAGGCCTTTGTCTTTTTTTGTTCAGCAGTCTGCACCATGAAGTCTCAGATGGGACGTTACATCACTGTCTGGTTGGTGCTGACTTTGGTGTTGCTTTTATTTATTTCTTTTTATACATAGTTCTGCACTGTTGTCTCTCTCTGAGCCAAACTTATCAGCTCATTGGGGTTTAAGTATAATGACAAAGGGTTTAAATTGGAACCAGCAGCGTGTTGAGATGTTTTTACATTTCAAAGTGGAGAAGTCTGCATTATAAGCACAATGCAATTATTCCAAGGATGTGCGATGCTTTTTTGCAATTTTACATACTCAGGAATCTCTTCCTCAACTGCCCTTAAAACCTACTTTAAGTCATGTGTTGTATATAAGCACATATGATAAACCCTATGTTTGCCAGCAGTGACTCACTCAAATGTGAAGATTTATAGTGATGTTTGTTTATTACTGAGAATTAAGTGCTCAAGAAAAATTTAATTTCTTCCATCGAGAGCAGGAGCATTGCACAAGCATGAGACAGTAGGGATCTTTCTTGATGATTAGATGATTATTTTGAGTAATCACTTAGTCATGATTAGGAACTACCCAGTGATTAGGACTAAAGTAAGTAGGCCTGATGGTAAAGGCTAACATTTTTCTCCTGTGGATTTTCTGATAAGACTTCAGAAACATTGAATCATGTGGCTATGCTGCCTTTAGGTGTTTGCAATTCTCAAGGGCAAGGTACACATTGGTTGTACAAATTACCTTCTAGTTAGATATTTCCTGAAATGAACCCGTCTACAAATGCTCCATGATAATAGCGTAGTGTGGCGACAGGAGAGTCCACACAGCTCAATTATGCGATTACTCTTTCATCTCCCCCCTTCTCTTAGCTGATGAGCAGAGATGGATGTTCCATGCTCTGCTGCTTCTGCCATTGTATTCCCTCTGTAGAGAGTTCACTCATGCTGTGCCTTACTCCCAAATTCTGCATTATGTTTTACTCTCTCTTGTGTTTGGACCCCAGAGTGTGCACAGTAAACACATTGTTGTCATGCCAAGTGGGTGTCACTGAGCGTGACGCAAAGTCTATATTCATCCTAATTCTACAACGCTCTCATTCAGCTGTGTTTTGACATTTTCATTGGCCTCAGTGTGCACTTTGGGTTGTGCTCATTTGCCTCCAATATTTTAAATGTTAGATTGCAGAGTCATGTGCATTAACAGAAGTGTGGTAGATTGTTATAAATGGCCCCATCTCTGCAAAGAAGAGCGGATTCAATCAGCAGAGTTAGAAATATTTAATGTGTGTGTGTGTGCACTGAGGGACTGATGTTCCATGTTTCCATGGCAACATATATGGTAGTCGGAGACGCAGCCACTTCTTCTGATATGGTTGATATACTGCTGTGAGTGCTGTTTGGGGAATCATTTTGGAGAAAGTGCAGTAGTGTGAAAGGTTTACAGTCAGTAAGGAAGAGAGGAGGGGGTGAAAAGCTAATTCTGAGAGCTTAGTAAAAGCCTTACAGGTGTGTAAAGTACAACTAGTTTCTCAAGTAACAAACAATGATTTCTGATTGTTGTGTTATAACTATTACAACCAAACATTTAAAACTGAAATTGTATTAAATTTAAATAAGCCTTACAAATAAATTCCTACAGCAGCCAGGGGGCCAGGGTCAGCATTGCTACTCTGCCCCATGCACTGTGTTCTTACACCTGTTGATCATGGTGAGCCTTTGTCAACAACCACCATGTTGATTTAATGTTGTGGCTGATTGATGTTTGTTGTTCTATTTGACATTGATGTAAACCATCACATCAACACTGTTCATTGTTTTTTTTTTATTTACACAGGAAGTAAATCTCAGGACGGTAGCATCTCTGAGATGGAGGCGCTCCCTGTTCCTCAGAACATCAAGATCAGCAACATCACCTGTGACTCCTTCAAGATCTGCTGGGACATGGAGCCGCGCAGCAAGGAGCGCATCACACACTACTTCATTGACCTGAACAAGAAGGAGAACAAAAACTCAAACAAGTTCAAACATAAGGTAAAACTTGAATCAGCACAGATACACAAATTTGAAAGTAGCACTAAGGAGAGATGCTATTCAACTAGACGGCCTTTCGTCATGGGCTTAATTAATGGAATTCACTGTATTTCATAATAAGGAAGAAATGTGTTGAGTAAGCAGTATTAAATATGAGACATCATAAGGCCCCTTATGTTACAACGATAACTATCAGCGGATAATCAGGGTAAGGGGACTACAAAGCAGTTGACAAAGAAATTAGAATGGATAAGCCGGTATTTTATGAACCAACCAAGGAGGTTAGTTTAGTTATTTGTTTTATGTAATGTTTGCCTGTGTGTATTGTAATAGTTTATGTAATGTGTGTTTGTGATGTGTCTATGTACTGATGATGTCATTAGTGACACCATATAGCTTTGATAGTTGCCTTTGATGGCTGCCTTTGTAGTTTGCCTTTTAAGTTTGTGACCAAACGTGACACAGTAACTGCAGCAGAGGAATTAACTACAAGGAGGTGTGGACTGCAGCAACAAAGTAGAAAAACTTTCTGAGTTCTGCGAGTCCTGTTAGTTCAGACCTACTATGAGAAACTTGTTTGATGAAACTGCTAGTGAACGTGCTTGTGAGATTACTGAGCTTAAAGTTGTATGTACAAATGATCTGTCATCGGCTAAGTTGAGAAGCAAGTACAATAAATGTTCGATGTTTGTCTAACAACGAACTCCGGTGTGAAGTATGTGCTGAAGCGTCAGGATCATCAGATTCGAGTACGATCACCTCTACAGGTAGCTTTCCAAAGCCATTAAAGTA